>NW_027099572.1:257500-260480 GCF_031753505.1 Anomalospiza imberbis | reverse complement strand
CACTGCACCTCTGAGACATTGCTGCTCCTCAGCCAGTGACAGGATGAGTCCCTAAGCCTGGGGCTCAGCCTTCCTCGTGGTGAGGGGCATCAAGGAAAACAACAGTGTGATGGGGACTGCCATGGGCTGGGAACTCACTGGGGGAAAAGAGGGAGCAGTTGGGAAGTACAAGGCAGGTGGGGGAGAGAACTGTTCAGAGAAGGGCTGAGATACAGCTTGAGCAAGCTGCAAAATGTCATTTGGGGTCATCCCAGATTGATTTCGTTTCAGAAGCTATTGAACAAGTTTATTTTTTGGGTGGTCTCATGTTTTCCCTGGGAGGTGTACATTCTGCAACCTTGAGCTGTGTTGCTGAAATGCTCCAGCAGGTCTGTGCTGCAGGTCACCCCATTTCTTCTTTGGCTGATTGCGGCCCTGGTGCTGAGCTCCAGCAGAGCCCTGGCAGAGCCCAGAGCAGCCTCAGCACCCGCAGAGCCCGGCTGCAAGGAGAGAAACCAGAAAGTGCCCGTCAGCTGAAGGCTCCTGTCCCCTTGTCCCAGCTGCCTGCGGTGCCCAGGCCATGCTGGCCGTGCCCAGAGCTGTGCCCAGAGCTGCCCATCCCTGCTGCCTGTGGAAGCAGAGCAGGAGGGCAGGACATGCACCCAGCCTGCAGCCGGCCACGGCACATCCAGCCCTCAGCTGCTGCCCAGAGCAGGATGCTCCTGTGCTCGCTGCCATCTCCCCAAAGCTCTGATCCCACCATGCCAAGCAGACGGGACCCACCTGACGCCATCCCCCGCTGGAAGAAAAGCTGGTCCCAAACGATGTCCTCAGCCTTCTCCAAGGGGACGGCCCATCCACGCCACAGCTGCTCCCAAGCACTTCCCCATCCAGACTGGACCCCACCTGGAACGCTTCCTCTAGGAAAACACACAACAAATTATTGAAAAGAGATTACAGACAAAAAGGGGAACAAGAAAAAAGGTGAAAACTCTTATCTCAGTCAGGGGCTTAAGGAAGGCCCAGCCCCCTCATGCCAGGGAAAAACCCACCCACAGGTGAGGGAAGCCCAGGCTGTCTCCCTTCCCCCCTGCACTGCCCCCCAAAATAACGGTGACCCCAAAGCAAACAGGGGCAGTGGAGCAGCCCAAGCCCTTCCTTGCCTGCAAAGCAAAGCAGCCCCTGCACAGGTTCTGGAGTCCCACCTCTGCTCCCACCATGGGGTTTTGTTTGTGTCAGGCTGGCTGCCCCAACCCCAGCCCCAGCCCGGGGCACGGTGGGTGCTGGGGGCTGTTGGCAGGGCCAGGAGCCCACTCCCATTTCATCACCACCCCACCCCAGCCCACCCCCCAGCCCTGCCAAAGCAGCCTGGCAGCCGACTGAAGGATCAGCTGCATCCGCCCCAGCAAAAATGGGAACCTTTGGTTCCTGGCCAGGCTGTGCAATGCCCAAATCTGGGAGCATCCCCCTGTGTCTGGACTCATCTGCAAATTCCCTGTGGAGCCTGGCTTTGGAGAAGGTGCCAGAATCAAACTCCATCATCTTCAGCTTGCTGGTGACCAGGTGGAAGAAGAGGTTGTCATCCTTGATGTCATCCTCGCTGTCCCCAGCAGCAGCACCCCCACCTGGTTACAGCTCCTCCAGGGCTCCTTCTCCTTCCCTGGGGCCAGACCAGCAGTCCAGGTTCCGCCCAGGGCCTCAGCTGTCAGGGAACCAGACAAGCATAACCAGCTTGGATGGTGGCCACCGTGCTTGCCACACCAGGTGTCCAGCTCAGCTCGAGCCCAAGAGCTGCGTGTTCCCTTCTGCTGACCCCTGCTTAGAGCTACAGGCAGGACAAAACCAGTCTGGTTGGCTTTGCCACTGATTGCCAGAGATGTGTGGAGCTGTTACCTGCCAGGCCCCTGGATCCAACTGTGCACGTGGATCTCTGCCATCCTCTAGGGCAGAGGAACACCCTGCACCCATGCATCACGGAAAAGCTCTTCTAATGAGGGCCTGTCCAAGGGCTGCATGGACAAACACCTCCTAATGACATCCCTGGCACTCTAGGGAGAGAAACCAGGAATCACCAGTCAGTTGGAGAAGTTGCCCCCCTGTTCCATGCCCAGGCCATGCTGGGTGTGCCCAGAGCTGGGCCTAAACTTCCCCATGGATTCTCTGTTTGGAGGAGAGCAGGACACGTGCCACCTCCTCAGCAGCTGCCAGAGCAGGATGCCCACGAGCTGCTGCTGTCTCCCAGCACTGGTATTGCCCCCCGTGCCCAGAGATGAGGATCCACCTCTGAGAGAGGCGTCGAGGGAACAAGATCCGCCCCCAGATGATCTCCTGGCCCCTCCTGAACGGGTGCTTCCCCATGACCAGGTGGCACAGCAGGAGGCCCAGGGACCAGATCGTCGCTGCCTGGCCGTGGTAGCGTTGGTGCAGGATCCACTCTGGTGGGCTGTAGGACAGGGTTCCTGTGGAACACAGAGTTCAGCAGGGGGATGCTGCTGCTCCCAGAGTCTGGCCCCCAGCACCCTATGGCATGTGGGGGCTGCCCCAGTGGCACACGGGGGGACCACTGCCCCTCATCGCCAGCACCAGGGCTTGTGTACGAACTCGGGGCTGGAAAAGAAGCCACTGGTGCTGGAAGAGGGCAGCAGAAACCCTGGGAAGGCCAACCATGACACACAAAAGAAAAACTCATCCAGTGATGTAGAAAGCCTGCTCTACTCCCCGCCTGCACAGCCCCCCAAAAATGTTAACAAGCCAAGGCAAACAATGGGAGCAGAGCAGTCCAAGCCCTTCTCGCCGGCACACCAAACCATCCAGGGCAGGGGGTCAGACCCCCCTCTCTGCTACCCCCCACTGGGGTTTTTGTCAGGCTGGCTGCCCCAGCTCCAGCCCCAGCCCAGGCCACAGTGGGTGCTGAAGGCTGTGGGCAGTGCTGGGCTGGGAGCTCCCCCCTCACACCCCCACCCAAATCCAGGCTCCAGCATTAATCCCATCCCGGCTGCAA
>NW_027099572.1:0-252500 GCF_031753505.1 Anomalospiza imberbis | reverse complement strand
AAACCCTCCAAAACCCCAAAGAATCCCAGAAAATCCCAGTGAAACCCCCAAAATTAAAAAAAAAAACTCCCAAAAATTTCAATAACGCCCCCAAAAAATAACCCCCCAAAACCCTAGAAAAATTCCCCAAAATCCAAAATCCTCAAATCCACAAAACCCTGCAAAGTCCCGTAACCCCCTAAAACCCAGTAATCCTCTCCAAAATCCAATAATTCCCCCTAAACTCACAACAAAATCTGCCAAAACCCAAAAATGCCACCAAAATCCTCCCAAAATCCCCCCAGAGCCCCCCAGACTCACTGGGGGCCATCCTGGATCAGGGGGCACCTGCCAGTGGAACAGGAGCCACTTCAGGGGGCCCTCGGAGCTTTTTGGGGAGGGGGCACCATGGGAGACCCCCCAAAAACGGGGGAGGGGAACCCCTGCGCGGCTGCTCTTTACTTTTCTCAGCCCCGGTCAGCTTTCGAACGCCCGGCTTGGGCGTCTCAGCTTTTCGTCGGGGCCGGGGCTCGCCGCAGTTCCCAGGCGCTTTTGCTGCCGTGCTCCGGGGTGGGCTGTTGGCCGCGCTTCGCCATCAGCGCGAGGGAAGAAACAAAGAGGCAGGGAATTAGTGTAAATGCATCCGTGTGGCGGTTTGATGCTTTATTGGCTGCGAGAGCTGCGGTGGAAAAGCTGCAGCCGCTCCCCCGCTTCGCACGGACGCAAATGGCCTCGAGCATGCCGAGGAGTGGGATGAACTAGGGGAGGGACAGGGCGCACGGGGAGCCCTCCCGCCCAATGGGTACAGACATCACGGTGATGACGTGTACTGCAGAGACCAATGGGAACACGGCAGGGGCGGACACGGGGCTTTGGGGTGAGTGGGACCGCGAGAATGGGGAGACGGGCACGGAAACCGCACTAGGGGAAAACCCAGGGGATGCACGAGGGCACAGAGAACTGGAAAACTAACAAAGAAAAAACCCATAATTTGAACCCAAACCCAGGATGCAACAGTTCTTCAGCAGAAACTCCACAAGAACCAAAATATTCACTTACAACCAGCAAAACCCTCAAAATGCAATTTTGGACTCCCATCGGAATTTCACCAGGGAAATTTGTCCCTTTTCCTGAAGAACATCTGTCCCTTGGACAAAGGCAAATCACACCTGCAGAGTCTTCTTCAAGCGCTGAGGTTGAGGTGGACCTGGATGTGGCAGGTCGGTGCAAGGGACAGGATTCCTGCTTTTCCCCATAAAATCAGAGGTCTCTCCAGGGATTTTGCCCAGATTTTTGGGTTACTGATGTCTGCCACCATTTAAAAGTAAACCGGTGGGAGAAATGAATCCCACTCCGCTGCCTCAAGAGAGATTGCAGGTTGGAGTTACAATTTACTGAAGAAGATTACTGTCAAAAACGGGTTAGAAACTGTTGTAAAACAGTTGATAATTGTTAAGCATGTACTGTTGGTTTGGTTATTATAGTGTAAATGGGATTAAAAGGGGAGTTGTAAGAAATATGGTGCTCAACTTACTGTATTACACCTAAAGTAAAGTGCATCCCACCAAGCGAAAACGAGCCAGCCTGGACAGAACTGTAAGGGCCAATCAGCGCCTTAACCTTCGTGCAAATGAAGGATCCCAACAGAAACCAAGCCAAAGGAACAAAAAACAGTATAAAAAGGGGGCATCCGCGTCGGTGGGACTGTGCCGCTCCACCTGGACCATCGGGAACATCGCTGCTCAAGAAAGGAAGATCCAGCACCAGCTCTGCAGCATCCTTGCTCAGGAACGCTCCTGCTCTACCCACGGGCCCCCTCTGCTTTAGGCCTTATCATAAATGCTGAAATCACTTTAGAACCGGGAGTGTGTTCCCGTTTTTAACAGTGTGTCAGTTAGACACCAAAAGGGAAAACCTGCATCAGCAGCAGCTGAAAACAAAGCTAGAATCTAAGCTGACACATTTCAGATTTTAATTTCTGGGCTTTAAAAGTCATTTGGCTCAACCCAGAACTCTATAAAGCAGTTTTGTCTCCTATTGAAAAAATAAATATTGTCATTAGAACACATTTTCCAGTGATGCAGCTGCTGTTAGACAACAAGGAGAAACATATAGGCAGGCAGATTCCTTGCTCCTCTCTCATCTCAATAAATTTGCCACCACTAGGATAAATCATGAGAACACAAAATTATCTTCAAATTACATATGTAAAAAGATTTTTTTATTTATTCTTCCCAAGTTAATTTGTGAGGTTTTCATAAAAGACTGGAATTATGGTCTTTTCTATTCCAGATGGACAATGTTTTATTAGACTAATTCAAGACAAGGCTTCACTTTCAACTCGCAACACGTGGGAATGTCACATGAGAACCAAGAAGCAGATTCTGGCCAGAGCACTGGTTTGAACCTGCTTCGGGCTGGAGTCACCTGACCGAGTTCTTTTGGCGTGTATTTTGAGTGTCTTGCATTTAAACCATGCAAGAGCAAGTCAAAGGCAGGAATCATAGAAATAGCCACTAAATACATAAAGGTAACAGATTTATTTATAAAAACTGTGCTTTTCTAAGCGGAAAAATCTTTTTGCTGAGCTTGAGACTGCACTGTGTGACTGACATGAGGCTTTGGTCACAGATTATGCATGAACAATCCAGAACCTCTTGACTTCATGAATTTGTATCTTGTGTATTTTGTCCTTGCCCACACAAGATAGAAAATTAAGGAAAACATGCACAACCATTAAGAAAACACAGTGCAATTTAGGAACCATTCAAGAAAATCATGGTTAAATTGCCTATATGTTATATCCAGAGATGACCCAAACAATTGCTGCTGAAGAACTTACACCATTAACTTTATTACAAATTTTCAAAGGCAGGTGGAGTTGCTCTTCCTGCTCAAATAATTGAACAGGATTCTTGCTATTGGCAATTAAATTATTATTTGATTCCAGCTTAATATGCTTTCAGAGATTCATTATAGCTCTAAAACTGTAGAATACTGTGTGCTTTGTGGATGAAAAGACCAGAGAACTGTTAACAATTCTAGGGATTTATGTCTACTGTGTCCTCTTGTCCTGTCACTGTTCGTCCGTGAGGAGAGCCCGATCCCCATCTTACTACAACCTCCTGCCAAGCTGGTGAAGAGAGTGACAATGTTCCCTGTTGCCCTGATTTTTAAAAGTGTTAAGTTTTCCTTTATAGTCCTTTTGAAAGTTTTAATGTTCTTTTAACAGTTTTCTATGCCTTCTGATGTTTGCATATTTCTACTGGAGTTCTCATACACTGTTCATGTAAATAATGATTGTTTTGCACTCTTCCTTGTTGGAGGAGAGAATTGATGGGCTGTTAGTTTGACCAGTGTGGCTAGAAAGGTAGCAATTTCACCCTCCAATCCACTGTCACTTTTAGAATTCTATATATTGCAAAGTCAGAAATAAAATTGGTTCTTTTTCTCTTTTGAACTTACCAAGCTCCTGTGTACTCATTTCATGTCCAATAGCGACAGTTCCCCCTGGGCCTCCTTTGCTCAACACTGAGCCCTCCCCAGCTCCCTTCGTTCTCTCAGCCATTTCTCATCAGGCTTATTCTCTAGACCCTTAATCAACTTCCTTTCTCTTCTCTGGACCTGCTCCAGCACCTCAATGTCCTCCTGTGGATGACACCAAGCCGGACCTGCTGGAGGACTGGAAGGCTGCAGAGGGCCCCGGACAGGCTGGATCCACGGGCTGACACCACTGGCATGAGGTTAAACAGGACCAAGAGCCGGCTCGTACGCTTTGGCCACACTAATCAGCTGGGAAGCTGATTGACAAGGGCTGGACCTGAGCCCAGGTGTGCCCAGGTGGGCAAGAAGGCCAATAGCACCAGGCCTGTCTCAGCGATAGTGTAGCCATCAGGACCAGGGCAGTGATTGTCCTTCTGTGCTGGGCACTGGTGAGGCCACACCTCGAGGGCTGTGTCCCTCTCTGAGCCCCTCAATAATAATTAAAGTTTCTCTAGCTTTATTCATTATTTGCCTCCTTTCCCTGCCCGGCTGTGACTGGAACTACACCGAAGGGAAGGTGCCTGCAGCCGAGGGAAGGCTGTGGTTGGGTATCTGGTTCTGTTTGTCGTTGCTGTTGTTTGTTTGCCTAGTTGTACATACTGGTAAAGAACTGTTGCTCCCTTTTCCCATATCTTTGTCCGAAAGCCCCTTAATTTCAATATTATAATAATTTGGAGGGAAGGGGGTCCCATTCTCCATTCCAGAGAGGTCCGGCAGACACCTGTCTTTCAAACCAAGACAAGCTGACAATTAACAATTTATTAACAATTGTTTATTAACAGTTAACTGGGAGGCAGGACTCGGCAATCAGGGTAAAGGGAATGCCGAGGGGATTGTCCTTGGGGTGTCTGCCCGTGATGTCAATGTAGAGCTGCTCCTCACATGTCCCCTCCTGCTCGGCGAGGCATTCCACTGTGATCTTCTGCTGGCCCCAGGGATCGATGGAGCCGGAGCAGGGGGACACCGTGAACATGCCAACATTGAGGGGACTCTGCAGAAAAAGTTCCAGGAGAGGCTGACGGCTAATAGCTGTGCCTCGAGCACCCCACAAAGAGTATGTCCTGCCTTGGCCTCCAGCTGGGCCCAAGCACCCAGTCCCAGGGCAGGGAAGGATGACTCCACGGCCCAAAGGCAGCCCCAGGCTGAGAGCAACAAGCCAAGAGGAGCTGCAAGCCTGTCCCAAGTGGCAGAGAGAAAGGAGTTTGAGTGTGAAGATTGAAGGTGGTAGCTGTGATCCTTCAACCTCCAGAGGTAACACAGGAGAGCAGAAATAGCTGTGAGAAATGATGGGAGGGAACTGGGAAGAAGAAAAAGCAATGTTGTCTGAGCTCTGTGGACTGGGAGTTCAGTGCTGGCTTGCAGCTACCAAACACAGGACCTGCTCCCCTCTGTTGACCCCACAACTCCAGGTCAGAGGCAGAGTACAGGACTGCCAGGGGGACTGAGCAGATACTGGACTCCATCCTGCAGACCATGTCCCACCCTATGGCGACGAGCCCCCAGCCCGGGCACAGCGGCATCTTCTCACATCCCCTGCAGCAGCACTGCTGGGGAGCAGGAGCCACCCACCTGTGTTGTGCAGCTCGATTTCCTTCTCGCCGAGCGCCTTGCAGATTCCTCTTGCTTTGAACTGAGGGGAGAAAGCAGAGGTATCTGTGGATATTCTCAGTTCAGTCAGAGAGAAAAGGAGACATTTCTACCAGGCTGGGCCTGGGAGAGAGTTGGAAAAGAACGTAAATAATTCTTTCTCTCTCTTGTTGTTCACATTGTTATATATATATGTTCTGCCATCGTGTGTCGTTCACTGTGCACCAATGGTGTGAGGTGTTTTTACTTTAAGACCAATGAAATTGGTCCGCACGATGTTCTCTCTAAACAGAGCAGTGCATTTGAAATAAATCAGTTTTCTTCTCGCCTTCTGAACTGGACTTCTTTCATTCCCGTCCTGCCTCAACAGCGACAGGTATCTGTCATGCTGAGCTCCCCTACCTTCCTCTGAGGCCAAAGCTGGCCTTCTTCCTCACAGAGGAAAGCCTTCGTGCTCCTGATGGCTCCCAGAGAGCAGCCTGCAGCTCCCAGTGCTGGACAGAGCAGCTCTATCACCAGCTTCATACTACACATGGGGATACCGAGGTGGTTTTTTGCTCCCTCTCCCCAGGCCAGGGATGCAAATGGATGATAGCCCAAGTCTCCTGGCTGCCTGCCACACTGCAGCCATGGGGTGGTGCCTCCTCACACAGGAAGGGTGGTGCAGGGCTTCTCCTACCTTTTGCTTTCCAGTGCGGATGCCTCCATGGGTGCTCGGCGGATGCGGAATTTGAAGCTGAGCATGCCTTTGTTCTCCAGCACGACAGTCTGGGTCTTCTTGGTGCCCTTGATCACGGCTCCGAAGTCGATGGGTGAGGCAGGCTCAATGCTGTACTTGCTGTACACAGCTTTCGCCGACACCCTCACTGGGACGTCGGCGAGAGCCTGGCCTCTTCCACCTGAGCTGGCATCTATCACCTGCGTCCACAGGAAGGGTGGTAACCAAAGCAAAGAGGCCAGCCTGTACCCCAGCCCCCAGCCTCCACCCCAGGCCTCCATCCCTTTACCCCTCCCTGTTTAAGCACCTCCTCCAGAGTCAGATTCTCAGCTCCACTTAGGAAGCCTCCCAAATGGTTTTGAAAGCCTTTGTTTGTGTATGTAGGAGAGAGGATTCTCCAGTTAAAGCCCTCCTTCCATTAGACACCTATCCTGTTTACGCTCCCAGAACACCGTGTGATAACGCAGCCTGGCCCAGGCAGCTCACCTGGCAGTACAGGATGGGCTTGTTCTTGAGGACGATTTCACTTTTGGGGTGGAAGAGCATCTCAATATTCACACTAGGCTGGGAGGCAGTCAGCATGCCTGACTGAGGCTCAACAGTGAAGTAGGATGCCAAGTTTTGCATCCTGGGACCTGCACCCTTCACTGTGAAACTGGGGAGAAAGGGAAGGAATGGAGATCTCTGCAGTTAAAAGTATAGGTGCCACCAGCACAGCCAGGACTTTGCATAGGACCAGAAAAAAAGAAAGGGAGAGTCCAGCTCTGCTCAGGGAATCCTGGATCTTGACAGAGAGTGCAGACAATCACGAGGTTGCTGCAAGAAATCTTGGCACTGAAAGTTTTCATTCACTCCTTTACAAAGTCTCAGAAAGAGAAAGGAGGTGACCGTCAAAGAAAGGCAATGCATCTCAGCATTTCAGTGGCTGAAATGTTGGGGCTTTCCTTTGGGCTCCAGCTGAGCTGTGCAGAACTGTTGGTTTGGGGCTGGATTCTCTGGTAAAAGAATTGATATTAGAGAGCCCAGGGTTTGTATTTACCACGAGGCAGCCAGCATGGAAACAGGTTCTAGCCATTCACAGAGGGAGAATTCAGGCCTGGGAACCTGAGGAAATGCTCACTACCAGGCAGCTGGACTCACCTGTACCCAACGTTGTATACCCCTTCGTTCGTTAAAATCACGACTTTCTTCACATTATCCCGGACATTAATGGTTCCAAATTCCAAGCTTCCATCTGGAGCTGCAGAAAACCCACAGAGTGAGGTCAAACATGGTATTTGTGAGCTGCTGCAGAATACACCAGGTCACAAACTACACGGAGGTCTCGGCACAAAACCCTTTTCAGCAAGTTTCCGTTCTTGGAAGTGTTTTCCAGCTACTTCTCTGCCCTTTCTCTTCCCACTCAAACTATCTGCAGGCTCAGTAGCTAAGGAGCCCGGCTCCCATTTCCTCACTTCCGAGCACAAATCCAATTACTTTAGATGCTGTGCTGAGCCTGAGGGGGTTGCCAACTGCCTGTTCACGTCACTGTTGTTTCAGAGCCCCCAGATCCAATCTGCACAGGAAGCTGCACACTTCAAAGTTCAGAGGGGAGAGACTTAAGGCTGTCAGTGCCCTGACAATGCTTTATGCCACACAGCTTGTAGGGTATGTGCTTTATGTACCCATGCCATCCTTGCATGCTGTCCCATCCCATCCCATCCCATCCCAACCCATCCCAGTGCTTTGGTCACCCAAAGGTAATGCAGTGCACCTGGACTGCTTTGTTTGGGAGGCATCCACTGACCTTCAGGCATCTCGATGCTCAGAGAAACATCATAGACCTCTGCAGAGATTTTGATGTTTTCAGCCTGAACAACCCCCAGGATGTTTTCTGTATCTGAAACCTGAGGCAGCAAGAAACAAACACTGTTCAGATGATTCTTTTGGTAGACAGCCTGTAAGTCCTTGTCTCTGCTGGCTGCTTCCCCTGTGGCTTCCCTGGCTTCACAAGCGTTGGAGGACTCCCAAGCTTTGCTAACCTGTTCATCTCATGGGCTGCCCCAGCAGGATTCTGCTGCAATAAAAAACCCTATCGGCCCAGCTCTGCACTCTACAGCAGGGAATGCTCTCTTGGAGAGGCACAGAGATGTAAGAACAACCACAAAAAGTGTGACGTGTCTCAGAGCAGGTGGCACTGACAACCCTCTCCAATCACCTAGCACCTTCTTTGAAATGCAGCCCCTAAACCATGGAGAACAAAATCCCAGGGGGAGAGTTTGCTGCACTATGCAGGAGCTTCAGACAAAGTCCAATGTGGAGATCACGCTGCAGGCTGCACAAGCAAACAACAACCTTCAAGCACCCACAGGGCAAGGTTGTGGAACAGGCTCAGGCTGCAGCGTCTGGTTATCTGGGGGGACGTGGATGCACTGCACGTTCTGCAAACGCTGTGTAGAGGCAGAAGTTGGGGTCACAGCACCCTTGTTTCTGTCAGGTGCAGCTCTTCCTGACCCTGCCCCCAGCAGCACACGGCTGCTCACTGTGCCCTGCTCTGCCAGGCAGGGCACAGCCCCTCTCACCTCTAGTCGGAGGGTCTTCTCAATGATGCCAATCTGCCCGGCCTCGAAATGCACTGTCACTTCGAACTCTGAGCGGGGATCGATGGTGCCGTTATCTTGGGACAAGGAGAAGCCCTCAACGTCATCCAGCCCACTGAGCTGCCAGGCCACGGGCAGCAGGGTGTTGTTTCTCAGGAGCAAGGTCCTGCTGTCAGTCCTGCAGAGACAGGAAGGCACTTGGCATCAGCTGCTGGATGGCCACACCAGCCTCGCCACTGAATGCACCTTGGAGCAGCTCCATCCACACCCTGGAAACCAGAGTCAAGCGTTTTCTCTTTGTCACAACTCTTGGAGTGCCTGTGGGATGACTGACCTGTACCGAAATAGCTTGTCAAAAGACAGCTCCAGGGGGCTGACCTCCAGCTTCACGTGCACCCCATGGCAGCACAGGCTGAAGACCACTGGGTCCGGGTTCTTCCCAATGCTGCAGATGAGTTTGTCTTCCAGGAAGCCAGGGGAAGTGGGGTATGCCCAAATGGTCAGCTCCTGGAGCCGGCCCCACAGGAAGAAATCAAAGAGCTCTGTGTGAGAACAGGAGAAGCAGCCCCTGGGCACTTCTACGGTGCCTGCCCTGCCTGCCCTTCTCCTACCTGCTTCTCCTTTGGTTTCAGTGCCATGCTGGGAGGGTCCAAAAGGAACGTCTCCGCTCCCCCAGCATTCTCAAAGGAGAACTGGACCTCTATGTCCGCGGGGGAGTTGTTGAGGATGGTTAAATTCTCCGAGTTGCCGGGACAGTTCTTGGCCTTGTACCTGTCCACAAAAGGGGAAAAGGCTGCAGAGCAGACTGTTGCCTTTGCCACACAGCAAGGAGAGCACCATGTGTGCCGGATCGGTCCGTGTCTCACAAACGGGACGGGACCCTGACTGGTCACAGACTTAGGATTTATTATCTGTCTGTATCATACAAACAAGAAGCAAGAGGCACAGGAAAATAACAACATCCATGCAAACACAGATCACAGATAAGATGGCAGCTTATGTAAAGCCTTTATCTACATATTCTTTGAACCAACAGCATAAAAGAAAAGGTCTAAAGTCATTATACTCTAACCAATTAGAAAAGGACCCACGTGGGTTTAACATTAACAAAAAGACTTCTATGAACCTCAAACAATACACAATAATTTATAATTTAAGATGGAAACTTTTTCTGTATTTGCAAAGCATATATCTAGGACTTTTCACATCTTGAGCTAAGAGTAAGTTCTTGTTCTTTCTTGTTCCTTATGAGAAATATAAATGTATTTACTCGGTTCTTAACTTCCTAGCTTTCTCATGAGAAGGTTTAGAAATGTCCTAGCTTTTCTCAGCTTTATGTCTACTTTCTGGGGCCTTTCTGCACTTTCTAAAGTCTTTTACCTTTTAATATTCCTACACGTGTGCACCCAAGGAAGTGATGCTACAAGACCCTGCTCTAACAAACAAGTGAGGGAAATGGATCCCAGTCAGGGGCATGGGCGTGTGCTCATCCTTGCCCTACTCTGATGCCTTCCCCTGGACTTGGTGCCTCCAGCCCAGAAGCCTGATGATGCTCAGGCCACTGCAAGAGTTTTTATTACAATGTAAATTCAAAGGTGCCTAGAAAAATAACACTACACCAGGCACGTGGGTTCTTTCCCCTTCTTTTCTGAGGGGCCTTCCCTGCAGGGTCCCTAAAGAAAGGCTTTTGAAAAAAGAGTTTAGCTAATTTCTTTCATAAAAGTCATGAAACTGCTGTGGATTTTATGGGTTAGCTCAAAGTCTGAGAAAGCATCAATTCCCAAGAGGAATTGAGGCAAAAAGATAACAAATGATCCTTCTCTCAGGTGTGGAAACCACTTTGGAGTGAAAGGGTTAAAGAGGCAAAGAGAAATCCCAGACCATCCATCAGTCTGGCTAAAGATTGTCTGTTTTTTAAACTATTTTGATTTCATTTACTTGGGTTGTCAAAATAGCCCTAGCCCTCCAGAGCTCCCATGGAGACAAGAACTAATGTTAAATGTCATTAAAAAGAAGTGACAGTAAAATAGAAATACACAATAGCTTCAATGACAAGTGTTCAGGCAGACTTTATCCAGCAGTGAGGATGCAAGGTCATTACAGGAAAATGTAATTCCTGCTGTACGTTACCCCCAACACCTATTGGCAGGTCAATAATAAAATCTTATTAATAATGACAGATTAATGAAAGGTTTACAAAACCATCTACAGAATGATTGCTCAATCAGGCTACCTGCAGAGCTCAAAGCACTTCAAAAACCACCATAAAGTTCATTTCCTAAGGGGTGAAGCTGAGACGTGGAGGGGGACAGAAGCTGCCCCCCAAGTCACCTTTGGACTGGCAGCAGCATGCGGCTCTGGCCACCAAGGCGGCCACCAAGGCACCCACTGGGTAGGCAGAGCAGCTCCTCCAAGGCTCATTTGCCTCTTGTCTGCTCAAGTTGACACATCTGTGGTCCTTCAAACCCATGTGTCTCCCAGGACTCTGCCGGGGACTGCCCTGGGTTGTGCCACCAGGACAGCCTGTCTCTCCAGGCGTGTCCACAAAAGTACAAGGCCCAGCAGGGAGCACATACCACTCTCTTGATTTCCCACACAGCAGCGGCCCAAAGTGGAATCGCTTTGTGCTCTCAACATATTCCTTGAAGATGACTTCATCTTCCTTCACGGTTTTCCTCCACTGTGGAAACACCACCCTGGGCACTTCCAACACAGTGGCGCGGAGGCGGATGTGAGACGTGGGGCCTTTTGTCACCTGGAGAAGGACAGAGAATTCAGTGGAGGGTGCAGGTGACATGTGCTGCTGTGCCCAGCCTGCTGCCTGCCCCAAGAGCTGTGGCACCTCTATGGGCAGCAGCACATCCACGTCACCCTGCGGCCAGCGGGCACTTTCAAAGCACACGTCAAAAGCCGTGGTGTGGCTGGGGGGCAGGCTCTTCATCAGGCCCAGGTCCACGCTGAAACCTGGAACAGATGAAAACAAAGCAGCTGAGATACACGAGGAACACGAAATGTGCCATGAGCACGTTAAGGTCTTACAGGTGTCCTGGCTGAGAGGTCTGGGGAAAGCCCCACGCCGTGCTGTGACCTGGATAAAAACCTGGAGTGCACCTGAACACCCCTCAGACACAGTGAGCCACTGTGATGGAAGCGCAGCCTTGCCTCAAGGCCTCTTTTGGAAGCCTCTTTTGATCCACCAGAGGATCTCACAGGCTGTTTCCTCAATAAAGGCTGACCACAAGTGCTGTGACACTGTGAACTCCAAACAAAGCATTTCCAAAACACAGCAGACCCCACTGGTTGCCAAAACAAGCCCACAGAGTGCCCAAAGAAGCTTGATGCTCGTGGGAGCCAAGGGCAGAAGATGCTGAGAGGTCACCAGGGTGATGAGCCCATCTGGCCCCTGCACTGAAGCGTTAGGGCAATCACAGGCAGGCCAGGAGAGGTCCCTGGGCATGGCTGGCCAGGAGAGTTCTGCTTCTAGAGCTCCCAGCAGGGGCACTGAGAAGAAAAAGCTCAAAAACCTCCCCAGGTTCAGTGGCTTCAGCTAATCTGTCTGAGACACCTCCTTCAAGGCCACAGGAAGGGTCTCCAGCACTGCTTACCTGTGTCCTGCAGGACAGATTCATCGACCTGGAAGGACACTGGCATCTGCCCAGGGTTGCTGATCTCCAGAGTGCTTCTCCCAGTGAAACCCTTTAGGACAGTGCCCATGTCCAGAACATACTCGGGCAGCTCAACTCTGCAAGGAGGAGTAAGGACAGTCCTTAAACCACAGCCTGGCTGCATGTCCAAGAGGACAGCCATATTTAAAGTGGCTATTTCTTTATTCACTGCTGTAAAAACTCAGCTCAAGCCCATGAAACCCATGGCCTGACCACCTGGCAAAGAGTTTGGGAAGCCAGGAGGAATACAGATGCTAGGTTGTATCAGCTACTAATGGTACCTGAAAATAAAATTATTTAAAATGGCCACAGCTGCTCTGCCATGAAAAACCAGCACAGGTGAGTCCACTGGTCCTCACTGGTCTCAGTGAAACTGCTTAGCCTGGTGTACAGCCTGAGCCTGAAATTGTTTTGGGCCTAGGAATATGATTTGCCTGCAGAGGAAATCTCCATTGTTCTGCAACCAGATTGCATGATCTGTTCTGCAGAGCTTCTGCTTCCTGAATTGAAGCCTCTGGTGCTTGTGCTGCATCATGATGGTGCAAAGGGACCCACCAAGTTACCTAGATAAGTCCTGCCATCCCACCAGGATTCAAACCATCTGATTTTGGGGTTTTAAAGGGTTTGCTGACATGTGTGGTTCCCTTCTCCTTTTGTTGAGTGTGCTCTGTTAGTTGGAACCAAGACATCAGCTGGGAGCTGTCTGTTTCAGAGCTAGCCAGCAGGGACAGAATTTATGCTGTCTGGAAGGGCGTGAAGGTCTGCACTGGGTCCCCCAGCTCCAGGGACAGAACCCCACACCTGTGGGGAGCTGAGCAGTCCAAAGCTCAGCGTGGTGCTGGGGAAGGGAGGACACTTTGCTGCTCCCACGTAGCGTGTCACAGCCACCGGGACCAGACCCTTTCTGGAGTCCAGGCTATTCCCAGCTCTGCAGGCCCAAGGAGCTCTCAGGAGAAGGGGACACGGCTGAGTGCTCCCCACGGGGTACCTGGAGATGGGGATGGGAGTCCCTACTCACTTGACAAGACTCTGGCACAGCTGCTTGTCAGGGAACCTGCTCTTCGGGGGATGGCATGTGAGCTTTTTCTGCAGCTCCAGAGCAGCCTTCTCTATCAGCATCCTCACCGTGTTCACCTGCAGCTGAGGGCTTGGCTGAGGAAAGGGAAGACAGTGGCTGCTTAGCAAAGGTCCTTCCCAAGGCCCAGCTTGCACCTGAGAAAGGATCCCACCCTGCTCCAGTTGAGAGGGGGTGTGGGGTCCTCCTGTCTGGCTGCTCAGTGTCTGTGACACCTCCTGCTCTCTTAGGCAGGACCTCATCTCCAGGGAAGTAACTCCAGCATCTTTGCCTGCCCAGACACTGTTAGCAAAGCTGCTCTGGCCAGGCAGACAGACCAGCCAGGAACCTTCCAGAGCTCCAGACACTGGCCTGCCCCCAGCCAGTACCAAGGCAGCTTGGACAAAAACTGTCTTGAAAGGGAACCAGGACCAAGCTGGTGCCTCCTGGAGATGAGCACCGCCAGCACAGCCCCAGGGCACAATCAGGCAGCTGCTGTTAAGGTCTGTAACTCTGGCAGGGCTTGGGTTGGGACCAACAGACTCCCCAGCAATGACCTGCATCTCCTTCAAGTCACCATCCCTGGAGCATGGCCCTCAGGACCTCTCCCTGGAGTAGCCAGGAAGCTGGTGCAGCCCCAGAAGAGACCATGACCAGAGTGGCAGCCCTAGGGGCAATGCTGAGGTGACACAAGGTTGTAGGTGGGCAGGGAGGTCCCAGGTGCCATCAGGGCACCGGGAAGGTGCTGTGGGCTGCAAGGGGCTCAGGTGACACGGGGAGGGTGGCGTGTGCCAAACGGGGCTGCAGCCGTTCTTACTACAGTGCCAGAGCCAAGAACACGGGGCTTCAGGTCCTGAGTCTTTGGATCCCGAGTCACCGAGGTCTGAGTCTTTGGAGTCTGAGTTGTCAGGGTCTGAGATTTCAAGGTCTCAGTCTTCAGGCTCTGAGTCTTCTGAACAACTTTTGATTTATTCCTCTGACTGTACTGTTGCAGGTGTTTTACATGCTGTTTCAGTGGCTTCTCATCTTTTTCATTTTCTGAAGGAAGAAAACATCCACAAAGAGAAGCGTGAGCAAAGTGCCAGTCCCATTTAAGCTGGCAAGTCCCCACCTCCCAACATTGGTTTCTTCCAGAAAGAAGCCCTCAAGCCATCTACGGGAAGTGGATGCTGCTGCTGCTCTCTGAATCCTCATGTTCTCTCCCTCCCCACAGAGGAGCATCTCGTCCCCTGCAATGTCACACAAATCCAACCCTGCCTGAAGCCCTGCCAGCCCCTCTTACAGCTTTCCCAAGCCCTTCAGTCTAGCCGTCATCCTTCAGGACCCTGCCAGATGTGCTGGCAAGCTCTGCAGGATGGTTCCTGGGACAAAGCCCACATGGGATCCTCTGCTCAAGACTCATGAAGCAACCAGGAGGCTTGACTTGGTCTGGGAGTCCTGCAACCCTCCAGGCTCGGTGGAGGTTGGCATGAGCTGCCCCATGGGCATTTGGTAGGGAACAAAACCAGAGGGGCCCTTCCTGGGGGCAGACAGGCAGTGCCCACCTTTGGCGTTCCAGGGCAGGTTCACACTGATCATGGGAAAGGACGCTTCTCCTTTCAGGAGGATATTTTTTGGGTCCAGGTCACCCACTTTAAGCTGATAAATCCTGCTGAAAGCTCCTGGTAATCCCGGCATGTAAGAGAATTTCAGCACTTGCTTCTCGCCAGGTGCAATGGAGCCCTGCAGGGACAGGAGAAGAGGGAGGGAATGCATCAGAGTGTTTGATGGGAGATGGCTCAGGGGACAGACAGGCTGAGGACACAGAGTCTCATCTAGAAGAAACCATCAGACCACATCACCTGTGTGATAAATGCATTACAGTGCTGGCTTTCACAACTCTTAGAGTAAATACTACGTGGTTTATAATGCTGACTTTTGTAAAAGAAGTTTTGCTAAAGTTTAGAGTGCTTTTAATGTGAATGTTGTGTTGTGATACCAATGTTGGTGAAGAGTTGTTGTAATATTAACATTTAACATTTATATAATGTTAAATTATAACATAGATATAATATATATAATATTTTATAACATATATTAAAAGTATATAACACACATAGATACAAATTATATCATATTAGTTTATAACATATATATAATATTAAATTTAACCTTTAATAGTGAAGGAATGGAAACCTGTTGAATATGTTGAAAAGTAACAAATGACCACCACTAGGACAACTGCACATGCTCCATAAAGGTGGGACAGAGGAGGAACTATGTTAAAATTTTTGAATATATATAACCATTTGTAAATATGTATTAGGCTGATGCAATACCCAGGGGATATAAGGGGTGCTGCTGTGTGGACTGGTGTGCCTCTGGCTGCAGCTAAGCTGTTAACCCTGTTAAAGCTGTTAGCTAAGCTAACCCAGCGCTGTTACTTCTGCTTTATTGACTTTGTCCCCTATTGTCCCTTATTAAATTTTCTTTAAATTTTAACTGGGGAGTGGCTTTTGTTTCTCACAGCTTCCACCTTTCTTGTGCCCAAAAGGTCAAGCCTCCGACCCCGGGGTGCCGTGTGTTCTCCCCAGGGCTCACAAGGCTGCAGCCCCAGCACAGCCTGATGCCAGCACAGCTCTGCTGCTAATGGGCTGTGCCCTCTGCCAGCAAGAGCCTGCCTCATCAAAAAAAGGCTCTTCTGCTGCTGCTGGGGAAGAGAAGTCCCTGCTCTCAGCAGGGCCAGCAGCTCCTCTCGTCCCGTGTAGGAGACAGGCATGCAGAAATGGCAAAGCCAATTGGCTTCCTCTTCCCACTGCAAGGAGGGACAAAGGCAGGAGTGCTGCTTCGGCTCAAAGACATCCAGGCAGGACGGAGAAGCTTGGGCAGTGGTGGGATGCTGCTAATCTTTCTCCTTGCTCTTCCAGCCCCGCTGCTCCCTGGCCCCCTCACTGCCCCACAAAGCCGCTGCACAGCAGCAAAGCTGGAGGAGGCAGGGAGCAGCAAGCCTAGCAAGGGACACGTAAGTGGTGCTCAGCTGGCAGTGGGGAGGCAGGGCCAAGGACAATGTCCTGTGTGATCACACAGCCTGGCTAAGGTGACCCTCAGAAACGCTCCAGTGCCAGCACAGACTGAGACCTCAGCCGTCGGGGTCCCCAGAGTGACTGTGAGGAACCAATTAGATTTTTAGTTATGCCTCAGCATCTGCTATAAATCCATTTTCTGACATGGGGTGAAAAATTACTGTAGGGGCTGTCCACGTGCTGGGAGCCCTAACACATCCCACGTGTAAAGGAGGCTGCTGGCAGACAGTGCAGGCAGGCTCCGTGTCTGGGGGGCTGCAAGCGACCTCCCCCTTGGAGGCGGGCAGACCCCGAGCCCAGGAGAACTTTGCCCATCTGACCAAGTCTTCCTAAAAGGGCTGAGTTATGGGAGTGTGAAAAACACATTCACTCTACTGTGAAGATTTAAAAAGTTTAATAAAGGACAATAAGAGATAAAGACCCCAGAGCAAAGGTTATTACAGGCAGGTGCCTGTTCTCTTTGGGGATCCCCCTTAAATACCTTTGCCCTTACATCAGCCTGCTGCATATTCATAACCCTTATGCGTATCCATAAACTAGTTTACATTTTCCAGGAACTATTTTACATGGCCCCTCCTTGGGTCTGCATTTTTAGGGCATGCGTGTTCCTTGGCTGGGGTTTGGCTCCTTCTCTTTATCCCTTCCAGTTCGGGCCTTGGTCCTCACTGCCTTCTGACGATGAGTGCTGATCGTTGGCAGATCTGTACAGGTGTCCTCATCCTGTGTTCAGTGGATGTTATCCCATCCAAGCAGGCATTTTAACACAAGCATAGCTATTTCACTACTATGTCTAAGCTTAAGTAGCAGCAGAAATACAAACTACATCTTTATAACAAAGTGACTTTAACACCACACATATAAAATCCATTTAAATATGTGGTATTCACATTCTCTGAACAGAGAGAGACATGATTCTCTCTCCCAGGATTTTTCCTGGAAGTTGTGAGACGCAGTGAGAAAGCTCAGAGAAAGAAGAAAACAATTCTATTTGCTGCCCCTGTTGTTTGGCATGTGTGGAATGTGTTATGGAAATTGTTTAGCAAGGAGGGATTTGTTAATTAGACACCGGTGATGGTTGTTTGGATTGACTGGCCAGTTGGGCCAAAGCTGTGTCATGACTGTCTGGAGACAGCCACAGGGTTTTCTTTAGTATCTTTTTACTATGATATAGTTCTAGTACAATATAGTATAAGATGATAGAATAGAGCAATTATTCAGCCTTCTACAACACAGAGTCAGAGCGCGTTACTCCCCGCATGGGGGGGGTCGCGCTCGATATTAATATTTGCGAAAAGCCAATATTATAATTTGTATCTGTAACAGGAGGAATCTTAGCACATAAAAGCAGCTACCACTGACAGTTTTCCCCTGCCATTTTTGGTTATTTTTTGTTGGGCTCGGAGCACCTGGAGGGCCTGGCTCCCTGCAGAGCCACTTCTTCCCTGTCTGTCTACCCTGCTGTCGCCGCTTCCCCGCTCACCACGGCAAGCTGGCGCTCCGCTGACTCCAAGAAAAACATGAAAATGGATTTTATGTGTCATGTTCAAGCAACTTTGTTGTAAAGATATTGTTTTTATATCTGTTGTTAATTAAGCTTGGTGAAATAGCTGATTTAAGTGTGCTTGGGTTAAAATGCCTGCTTGGATGGGATAGCATACGATGAACATATGAAGGCACCTGCTACAGATCTGCCAACTATCAGCACTCACCGTCTTGCAGACAGCGTGGGCCAGGGCCAAAACTGAAGACGATGACAAAAAAGGACTGAAACCACAGCCAAGGAATCCACACGCTCCAAAAAGGGCAGATCCAAGGAGGAGCCATGCTAAGCAACTCTTAGAACATGTAAACTAGTTTAGGGAAAAAGTTTCCTATGCATTAGAGTCTATGAATATGCAACAGGCTGATGTAAGGGAAAAGGTGCTTAAGGGGGATCCCCGAAGGTAACAGGGTGCTCTTGGCTGAGTGCCAAGATGCACCCGGCTGTAATAACCTTTGCTCTAAGGTCCTTGTCTCCCATTGTCCTTTATTAACCTTTTTACACGTTCTCAGGAGAGTGAACGTGTTTTTCACAGCGCGGCTGGCAGCACACTTGCTCCATCTGCCCAGCAGGACGCCGACAGAGCCTCCCAGGGTTCCAGCGGTAACGCTCTGTCCCTGTCCTCTGTTACTCTCTCCGTTTCTCATTTTCTCTCTCTGCTCTCTCTTCTATCCCTTTCTGGTCAGGACCATAACCTCTCTTTATCAATACACAATTTTCAGATATAGTACTTGCTGCGTTTGTGCCTTATTTTCATCCGAGAAATCTGCCAAAAAGAATTCTCCTCTACTCCCCTGACAGCAGGACAGGACAGTGACCAACACACTCGTGCCTCCCGCCGGTGTCTGCCTCTGACAGCAGAGCCACCCACCAGCCACGGCCGTGGGGGAGTCTATCAGGAGAGCCCTTGTTTGACCTTCTCTGCCCCCAGCAGAAATTGCTTACAGCCCTCTCTCTCTCATGGCTGGGTTTGTGTTTTCCCCTCTGACTTCTTTCCCCCTTTCCCCGCCCCTCTTTTCTCCCTTTAACACTCTCCTGAGCCACCTGGCACAGGGCTGGGGTCGGTCACTTGTGCTACTTACAGTGGTGGGCTTGACCAGAAACACGCCAGGCAGATGCTGGCTTGCAGGGCTAGGGTTTAGCACCCACTTGAATTCAATCCTGCCAGTGTTCTCCAGGGTGACCGTGCTGTGACCAATTTCGTTAAACATCTGGAGAGAAGGCACAGGAGCGGGAAGTTACAGACCCAGGCCTGCTGCTGGGAACCTCCTTCCTCTCTCCTGGGGTTGGAAGCAGACACATCGTGGGAGCAGGGACCAGGGAGGAGATGGGGGCACTTGGGAACCTGGGGAACCCCCAGGCACAGGGCACCTGCACAGGACCAGGGAGCTCTGGCAGCACACAGAGGTGTGGTAACAACCATGTGAGGGCCAGCAATGAATGAACCAGGGGACACAGGCCCTCTGCACTCTGAGGGGTCACCAACAGCCAGGAGAAACAGAGACAGCACCGAGGCATTCCAGGAGAAAAGGCACCTGCATGCAAGTATTGGCAAGCAACACCCATGCAACAAGGGAGTCACACAGGGCTACACAGACAGGGCCAGCAGCTGGAAATATCTGTGGGCTTTCAACTGGAAAAGAGTGAAGAGGGGATTATTCTGGGACAGTCTCTCCAGCTATAGTGACTGCAAGCCCAACTTCTTCCCTGGATTATCTGTGGATCAAGCAAGAGCTTTGGACAAGAGCATCTCCTTGGGGGTCAGGCTTGAGGCGTGGATCAACAGAGGGATGTCTCAGGGACACACCCCTCAGAGCACCCCCACTGGGACCCTGCCTGGCCCAGGAGGCACTGTTAGGTACCCTGAAAAAGAGGCATTCCCAACATTTTTGGAGATGGCCATTCTAAACCAGCTTGGATGCTGGGTGTGTCCCTCAAAGGTTGAGCTTCCAAGCCCCAGAGCCAACAAAGGGGCTGGGAAGGGGAGGGAGCCCTGGGCCGAGGTGGGCAGGAACCCGCTGGCTGTGGTTCTAGGGCAAGGAGCTGTGCCAGGGGCCGTGTGTGGTACCTGAGAGCCACAGTTGATCTCCTGGAGGCTCAGGGAGTAGCTGACGCGTGAGGCGATCAGCCCCACCTCGTAGGTGGGGCCTCCCTCCACGTGGCACAGCGCCTTCACACTGCCGAGGACGTCGCGGTGGCCGGAGAAGCTGAAGGAGACCTTCTGGCTCTGTCCTGGCTGCAGCACACCTGACAGCGGCAGGATGCTGAAAGCCTGGATGGAGGACAGCAGAGACTGAGGTGTTGAGCACGGACATGGATGCAGAAGAGCATCTTGGAGCAAAGTGCAGCTGTAGCCAGAGGGGCCTATTCCCCAGACACAGCCGGAATCACCCTGATCTCATCCTGCTTCCGTGCCACTGACCAGTGGAGGGACCATGGGGAAAATCTTCTCCCATACTCACGGATCAATGCAATAACTAATACACTACATTAAAGTGAACCGGGATGTCTCCTGGCAGTAGAAATTCTCTCTGATGCACAACTTGCCTTTAAAAAGCATTTCTTGCTGCTTTTAGAAAAGGAGGAGACTCAGAGTGAGAGCTCTTGGAGCTGAGCAAAGGACTCCAGCCCAGCTCATCTGGCTCCTGAGGCTTTTCCCCTCTCTCTCTGATTTATAGCCTGCTTTCTCCAGGTGCCTCAGCAAAAGCTCCTGCGCAAATTTCCTATGGACCACCTGATGAGGTCCAGGGGGAGCAAAGCCCTCCACAGGTGCTGCACAGCATCCTTGGGCAGCCCTACATGTCCTGCACGGCCTCTCCAACAACCAGTGGCTTCAGCAGCACTTGGTGATGGGCCTGGAGGGACGTGAGGCCCCTCTGTGGGCAGTGCTGAGGGCCACCAGTGGGAGTGGGAGCTACAGCCCTGCTTGCCACACTGACAATGGGCAAGTGAGACAGATTCCCTCTTCTCCGCTTCGAGGGGAGCGTGCGGTACATCCACGGAGGACGCGATTCCTGCCAACCCTAGTGGCAGGTGAGGGGCTTCAGGAGCTTGTGGCAGCACCTGAAAAGCAAGCCATTTTCTACGCCAGGAGCAAGAGACAGCCACGTGGCAAAGCCTCAGTTTGTAAGACAGCTTCAGGGCCACCAGTGCAATACCAGCTCTCGGGTGAAAGCAGAGACCTGGAAACAGGTAGTCTGGCTGGGCTGGGAAGAGGGTACATGGAGATCAGGACTCAGCACTGCTTGCTCTGGGAAGGAAGCTGGAGGTCTTACCATCATGATGCAGATAAAAGCCTCATCTTACATTGTGACGAAAACCAGGCCAAAAACAATCCCACACTCAACACAGGTCTGTAGGATCTGAGCAGGCTTCTCCAAGGAAAACTGTCCTGTTTCTCCCTCCCACACACCCCATACCCAGCCACAGGCACTGTCAGGGCACAGGACAGCAGGGCAGCAAAAGGGGAGGTCAGCACGAGGGTGACTTGTTGGTGGCAAGCTGGGGAGGCAACACAAGCAGTAGGTTTACAAGAAAATCTACCTCTGCTCCTAAAGACTGGGCAAAATCCTGCACTTCTTTCAGGGCTCTGCCTGCCTCCTCCTTTCTAATCTTGAATCTCCTTTTATATGCCGAGCAATCCAAAGAGGTTCTCTGCTCCTTTGGTGGCTGGGGTTTGAATTTAGGTGGGTAAAGCTCATATCTGGAAAACAACAGAACTGTGAACAGGGACCTGCAGTGGGAGGGAGGAAGGGACACCTGCACGAGCAGCTCCTGGTCAGGATGCAGCCCCTGGGTGGGTGCTGGCCCGTTGAACTGAGAAATGGTTTGATCCAGCCCTTCCCACTCCAGGCTGGAGCAGGTCTGTTCTAAAGGCAGCCCAGGGATGACACTGAGGGAGCAGCGGTGCAGCAGCTGCAACTGCTTGCATTGAGCAACTAGAGAGGACAGGGATTAACACCTTGTGGGGATGCAAAAAGCACAGTGGGAGAGGGAAAGACAGAGAAGGAAAGCAGAAAGGTGAGATTTGAGGCACCGAGGGGCAGACCCGGCCAGTGACGAGCCAGCCCAGCAAACCCCAGGGCCCAACGCCAGAAACTCTGCAGCTCCACCAGGTATTTATCAGGAATGTTTCCCTGACAGTGCTGGGGGGCTTGGTTGACATTTTCCAACACTCCCAGGTGACTCAGGTCACATTCCCCATTTTAAATTGAAGCAGGTGCTCGGGGCAACTCTGCTTGTGTTTCTAATGGCACGTGAGGGACACAGTCGAGCCGTGCCTGCCTGTCACCCTGCTGAGCTGCAAGTGCTCCCCACACAGCCAAACACGACCTGGGTGCTCCATTCCCAGACAGGCATTCAGGGCCTGTAATGACCTGCTCCCCAAAGAATCACTGCCTTTAGCTTTGTGGCTTGTTACCTAAGGCTGGGTTTCATTTCTGGATGAGGGGCAGTCTCACCATAACCCCCAAGAGATCCCTAATCATCTCTTCCACTGTCTTTAGTTTTAATGAATGGTTTGAAGCAACTTCCCAGGACTATGGTGCCCAGACAACGACATTTTTCACTCTAAAGCAGAAACTCTTTGGGAGGCAGGGATAGGAGATGATGTGATGAACAAGTCCTGCTGTCAAGCAGTTCAGAACCCATAAGGGACATGTTGCAGGGGAAAAGTCAAAATGAGTAACAAGTGTCACAAAAAAAGGGAGTGAAGAATGAAAGCTGACCCCTAGGAAAGAAATCGTTCTGCCAGTAAAGGAGTTGTCTCAGAAAAGAAGGAAAGGGAAGGTAACAAGATGTTCAGCATCAGCTCAGGCACCAGGTAGCTCTTTCTCTGGTGTTGGGACTTTCTGGGCATCCTCCAGCACAATGCAAGGGAGGAAGGCAAGGAGCAGAGAGCAGCTCCTGCAGAGAGGACCCATCCCAAAGCAGAGGGGCCAGAAGGGCCTCCAGCAGCACTGTGGGAGCTGGGACTAGGAGCCTTCATCAAGGTGGACATTGCCTCAGGCCACAGAGGTCTGAGAAAGCAGCTTTCACCCCAGCTTTCCTTCCCAGGGGAACCACTGTGGGGGCTAGGCAGCACCAAATTGGTGGAAAACCTCTTCCCTGAGCATCCAGCCTGACCATGGCTGGTCAGTGTTATTTGAGCAAGGGAAAGCCAGAAGCTGACAGACTTGTCAGCTCCTAGGCAAACAGCTTTGTTCTTTGCCAAGTACAAACAGGGCACCAGGAAGAAGAGCTTCAGGGAGAGGGCAAAGGTGCACATACCCCAGCTTGTCCACCGGACGCAGTGACCAGCGGTACTTGACGGGAAGAGAGCTGCAGCTGGTCATCTCCAGAGAGCGCACTTCTTCAGTGCCACCCGCAAACGCCAGGGTGCTGGGCTGGATTTGGAGATTCGGGAAGTGGGCTTCTCCCCGAAGGGCGATGTGGGACACCGAGGAGGTGTCAGTGAGGCAACAGGTCTTGGTGTGGAGAGAGCCTAGGAAAAGGACACAAATGTCCATTTAGGCACCAATTATGGCATGACTCCTGGTGTGAGTATCCTGGTAGGATGAAAGTGTGATTGGACTTTAGCTCTTTATTATCTGAACTACAGCTCACCGAGAAGCTGCACGAGGAGTTAATCATCACTTAGCTCCCTTCGACACCGATTCCAGACTACAGCCTTGAAAATGCCCACTCTTAGCCCTGCTGAACACTGCAAGCTTGTCTCTCTCTGATGGGGAGGAGCTCCCTCACCTGCCCCAAACCAGCACCAGTTATCTCTCAGTGATGAGTGTGCACCCAGACCGAGCATTTACTCTGAGAATTCAAGCTGCAAAATTCCCTGTAAAGGCTGCCAACACTCCCACCGTTTTCAAGATACATAAACAGTGAGTCAACACGAGTTCACATCCATGCTGGCCACTGTGATTACTGTTGCTTTTCTTGTTTAATTTATTCAAAAGGCAACGTAACAAGTGCCTCAGCGGTGATGCAGGGTGGGGAAGAATCATCTCACAAAAGGTAATTCGTTTTCTTAAAAAGTTCATTAACTTCGTTGTTATGGGGTTAGGGTTTGAGTGAATTTTCCCCTTGGTCTGGGAAGGGGGATAGGGGTTTTGGGGGGTTTTGGCTGTGGGGATGGGCTTTTCCATTCAGGGTTTTTTGGGAGCTGTGCTGTGATGCCGTGGGCGGTTGTGAAGTCGGACTTGAGGTTCAGCAGGGAGGAGACCTTCCCTTCCTTCTGCTCGGGGATTGAAGGTCGGCCGCGTGCTGCTGCAGGAGGTTGTGTGCTTGGCCCCGGGACTGCCCTGGCTGCGGCTCAGCACTGGGATCCAACCTGTCTTCCTTTCCCTTTCCCTTTCCACTTTCCCCTTTCCCCTTTCCCCTTGCCTTGCCTTCCTGCTTTGTCTCCTTCCTGCCTTCCCTGCCCTGCCAGAGCCCACAGCTCCTCCTGCCTGTGATCATAACTACACCAAACGGGAAAACCAGTACTTGGCGGGTTGGAAGCTTCTGTTATCGTGCTGTTGTTTGTGCCAATATATTCTAGTAAAGAACTGTTATTCCTTTTCCCATATTTTTTCCTGGAAGCCCTGTGATTTCAAAGGTGTAATAATTTGGAGGGAAGAGGTCATCTTTCCATTCCAGGAAGTTTCCCGCCTTCCTTGGCAGACATCTGTCTTTTAAACCAGGACAGGGACACCAGAAAACACTGACTTTCTATTCCTTGGTTCTATTTGATCCCACAATGGCAAAAGGCTACCTGAGGCACCAGCAGCCCTGGAGTTCACACCCTGAAGAGGCTGCTGTGGCAGACCATGAGTGAGGGATGCTTTTACGTTCCAGTGCTCCATTTTGGAACGCACAGATGCCCCACGCTGTGTCCAAGCCCAGGGAGCACTCACCAGAGGAGGTGTCCTTGAAGTAGAGCTTCTTGAAGTGTGTTGAAGAGCTTGTTGAAGTGTGTTGAAGTCTTGAAGTCTTGAAGAGCTTGTTGAAGTGTGAACTCCGTCTGGTGACACACCCCCTGCCATGGCGAGCACAGAGGAGGAAATGGCTTGGTTAAAGGGAATTAAAGCAAAGTCTTGGCTGTCGTGGCTTGGGGGTGTAAAACCTGGTGTCAGGGCAGGTTTCAAATCAGCACACCGCCATGTGCTCAGCACAGTGCCCGTGTGGACAGGAGGCAGCTAAAGCCAAGCGGCCAGCAGCCAACAGCCACTGATGGGGCTTTGGGCACAGGGCAGGCAGGAAAAGCCCCCGGGTTGCTGGTGGTCCCATGAAGGACCCTGAACACACACCCAGACATGGTTCCGTGCCTCAGTTTCCCCATCTGTAAGGTGATGGACATAAAGGTGTCCCCACAAACCTCTGTAACCAGCCTTTCCTGCTTTGCTACTTCCTAGCTGGAACTGGTGCTCCCATGGAGGAGCTTTCTCCGGAGCTTTTGACCCACACAATCATTACAGACAGAGTTTTGAGACATGAAGCCAGGGGAGCCCCAAACACCCTCTGAAAAGAGCAGCAACAGTTCTACACAGCGGACAGATGAATCCTAGAGGAAAGGACCAGCTTGTCACCAGTGCACCAGCTGGCACAGCCAAGAGCAATAGCTTAAACAGCCAAACAAGGGTGTCCTGAATCTAGCACACCACCTCACCTGTCCTTGATCTCAGCAGACAGGCTCCAGAAGTCACCAACATCCACTGAAATCAGCACTTGAAGCTGCACAACACTCACGAGTTTATTTCATGGCTGATGCCAATCAATGCCCACTGTGTCTTTTGGTTAAAAATCAAGAACTGTGCCTTCTGTTGTATTCACAGGACTGCCACTGGCTCTGCTCTGCACCTCTCAACAGAGGCACAGGCCCTTGCTCAAGGAGAAAGCTGCTTATGTAATAAAACCCCATGACCAATCTGGGGGAGGGACAGAGGAGAATCAATTATTTGATGGTGAAAGGTTCACTCTTGATTTCCAAAGTAAAAAAGCAGCACTTTTCCTCCAAAACCAAAGCCAGCATACTTGTTTCTCTACTGTGGGCAGACCTACTCACCACTTTTCTCTTGCTAAGTAATAACTTTCTTTTTCTTAATCCCTGTCCTTTATCTCATTGTGTAATCCACTGCAGATTGCTTTGATTTCTTTGCTGCCTCGATTCAGTGCCTCTCAGCAGCAGCAGCCTAGCTCCAAAGCTCCAGAGCAGCCAGCATCAGCTCTCCTGCTTACCCTACGTTATCCTAGCAGCACGTGGCTCAGGCTAGCAGGGACAAGCCCTCATGTGCTGTGGTCCTGAGGACTGAGCTCTGCCTCCCCTGTTATCAGCCCTTCTCCCTTCTGCTGGGCCAGGATTATCTCTTGCCATGGCACCAGCCCACGGGATGACGCCCAAGTCCTTGGGACAGCTCCTGCTGCACAGCTCCCTGTCTCCCACATCAGCCCTTTCCCAGCTGTGGAAAGGAGGTAGCGGAGCACTCTGTGCACAGGAGCTGGGAGCACGGCTTGTGCCCCACAGCATGGCCGTGAGAGGTGAGGTGGGGCTGCTGCTGCCCATCTGGGATGGATTATTAACAAGATTTTTTACAAACACTGCTGCTGGTGCAGAATCACCCAGGCTGGCCCACCTCCAAAGCCCTGGGGACCTTGCTGGGTGTTCAGGGGGGACATCCCAGAGCAGCTACTGCCCAAAGCTGATCCATCCCACTGCCTGCCATGGCCCAAGGCAGAGGGAGATCCCTGCAGGGAGGAGTCGTTCCAGCCCCAGGTTACCCACACAGGGCAGGAGGCATCCTCACACTAAGGCAATTCCAGGATCAAAGCAGAGATTAAGACCTCAGGAAACACCTGCACAACCTGCTCTGCTCAACCCCAAAATGAGGTAGGTGGGGGATGTCCCAGAGACAGCCACAGATGTGCCCACCAAGCTCCCAGAGTCCTTACTTGATAGTCAGGATCGCAGACATAGGAGATCCAGCCACACTGAACTGGAATTCTTCCTCAAACGTCCCCAGCACACTGGCACTGAAGGAGACCTGAATCGTCTGGGTCCCACCAGGTGCAATGATGCCTTCCTCGGGCGCAAACTTGAAGCAGAAGCCCACGTTTGCAGTTGAAGGGATATAGGTGAAGGGAGCATCAATAGCTCCTTGGTTAATCAGCTTCACCTGCAGCAGCAAGAGAGCAAAATGGAAATACATGTGGAATCTTCCCTTCTCGTGAGTTGTTGTCTAATGATGCAATTCACACCCAGAAAAGGCAGAGGATGCTTTGTGCTGCTGAATGGCAGAAGCAACAAAAAAACCACAACAGGACAAGTTCTGCCTTTGGGTTTTCATGCAAAGCCGTGGTAACTCCACATAAGTGGAGTCCATAACCCTGGGGTTATCCCATGGACACAGAGCACTCCACCTCTGGTCAGCATCACCAAGCTCATTCAGACCTGGCCCTGAGAGCAACGTGGGGTGATTGCAGCTGCGTGGTGAATCACCACAGAGCTGCTGCTGCCCCAGCCAGCACAGCTCCAGCAGTACCATCTACTCATTCACCTTTTCCCACGTCATGAAAACAATACATTGATAATGAGGGATCAGCATCTAAATGTATAGACAGCACCATCTTATGGTAGGAAAACTCAGTGTGTCTTTCCCTTCCACAGCCAAGCTTTTGAAAGTGTCTGGCATGATGCAGTGCCTCATTTTCCACCTCTTTCAGTTGCTCTCTCTTTGTTGGTTTTTTTTTTTTGGTTTTTTTTTTTGGTTTGTTTTGGTTTTGGTTTTTTGTTTTTTTGAAAACTTGACACTATTGTGGGGGAGGCAAATAGGTAGAAAAATCCTTTGCTTTATTCCCAGGAGCACTTTTCTCTTTCTGGAGTCAGAGATGCACCAAGGTGAAGTGTGGTGAGGGACTGGCCAGCAAGGGAAAGAACTCCCAAGCCCTTTGCAAGGGCCAGCACTGAGCCAGGAAGCTGGATGGCTTTCCTGTGGCTTCCAGGAATAAGCAGGAGACACTTGACTGGAAGCTGTTTGCAGTGGACTGAAGCTCAAACACAGCCAGGTTGTTCCAGCTGCTTCTGAGCAGCCCAGTACAAAGGTGCCTTGTGTCTGCCACTGCCACAAAAGCCTCTGAACATGCAGCTTTTTGACCTAGTGTTGGTTTCACATGCCAAGGGTTGTTCTGCAGGAAGCCTCCCAGCTGATCCCCAGAGAAGGGACTGGGGCTTCATGAACAACAGACACACCTTCCAGACGGCCCCAGATCTGAGCAGAACATCAAATATTCCCTGCTCACAACTGCCCAGGTTGGCAGGAATTCCACAGCCCCACCAGGAGCCATCAGGATCCATCCCAAGCCCTGCTGCTCACCTCATAAACGTGGGGGGTGTTGACAGAAATGTTCCCAAAGTTCAGTGTACGACAGCTGAGTTCAACCAAGGGTCCTTGGCCTTCCCCTGTGAGGCGCAGGGGCAGCCTGCTCTCACAGCCTGGGGAGAGATGTCCATTTCAGTACAATAATTCCCTCCGTTACACTGCATTTTCCAGGCTGCCTCAATGCTAATCCCTGACTCTGAGCTGGATGCAACCGGCTCCTGATGCTGCAGGAGAAGATATGGACCCTTCTGTTCCCTCAGGAGATAGCCCTTGCGGCTGACTTGCAATTTCTAACCCATTCCTTGGGCTGGTTTCCAATCCTAGCCACCAGTCTGCCGAGTTTCAAACATCTCTGATGTCCTCTAGTGACAGGCCAAGGAGTAACGGGTAGAAATGGAAAGAAATTTTTGAGAGGGTGGTGAGACACTGGAGCAGGTTCCCCAGGGGCGTTGTGGAGGTTCCAGCCCTGAAAGTGTTCAAAGCCAGGCTGGATGGGCTTGGAGCTCCCTGACCTAGTGGGAGGTGTCCCTGCCCAGAGGCCTTTGAGGTCCATTCCATCCTGAACTTACTATGATTCTGAGGTTTCCTTCCCATGCACTTAGAGGAGCTCTGAATTCCATTCAGTGCAGGCACAAAGCTCATGAAGAGTTTGGCAACTGCCAAACTACCTGGCCCAGAAGCACACGACTTTGTTGCCAAAGTCCTCAACTTCTGGCACTCAGCATTGTGTTCTATTTCCACAGACTGAGCTGCAAGGTGACAACTCCCACCCAGGGACAGAAGCAGGTGCTGGCCAAGGGTGCTCCTTCCGCAAACACCCAGGGCTCAGCGGGGCTCAGCCACTCTGGTCTGGCGGTGTCTGGGCAGTGGGAGTGATCCAGGGTCAGGGAGCACATTTCTAACTCAGCTCCTACCACCTGATGATGGAGCCATGTCAAATGGACCCATCCTGGAGGTCAGTGGTCTCTAGAGGGGCTTAGTGCTTGTTCACTAAAGCTGTTCTGCTCTGTAGCTCTTTGGCCTTTGAGGGAATGCTGGCAAAGCCATGGCATGAAAACCTCTCCCTGCACTGCCTGGGTTGTTCTGGGGTCAGTAACCCACACACGGCTGTTCTGAGCCCTGGCCTTGCACGGGAGACTCCCTGGGAGCTGCAGGGCCAGTGGGGATGTGCCAGCACTGCCCTGCTGACCAGGGACTCTTCCTAGCAGTTACAGGGGAGCCCAGTGGGCTCAGGCTTGCACCGTGGCTGCACTGAGGGTGAGAGAGGCAGGGGAAAGGAGCTGTACCTGAGATGCTGCAGTAAGCCACACTTTGGTACTCCAGTGCCTCTAGGGGTTTGAAGGTCACCTTGATTTCGGCCGAACAATTCGGCCCAATTTCTCCCTCCTAAAACAGAAAGGGACAGCAAAACATTTATCTTCAAACTTCACATTCCTTGTTTTCAACCACAGTCCTGCAAGCCTTTATTTAGAGCATCAGTGATGAGTGAACAACACAAAGAGCCCAAGGAAACACTCCAAACCCAGCTCAGCACACCGCTGGAAGCTCTCAATGCTCAGCTGATCAGCTCCCACTCTCCACAATATTGCTACTGCTCTGACACAAGCCCTTGGTCACATCATGCTGCTGTCAGCTACAGTGGGATGTAACTGCCACTGTGCACTGGTGGCTCTTCACAGGAAGAGACCATGATCCCCTTCCTTGGAAATAAAACTATTCGTGTAACCTGTTTTGAAAGGAAGCAGAGGTGGGGATTATTCTGGGGTTTACTCCAAGATGAGAAGGGATTTTGCTCTGTGCAGACTCCAGGCATTTATTGTCTCTCACAACACCAGGACTCAGAATCAGGGCTCTGGTTGGTGGGAGGATGTGGTGGTTTGCTTGCACACGCAGAAAAGGAAAAGATTTTCTGTCTGTGTGTGCAGGAGAACTCAAAAGGCCCATTTAAACCTTCCACCCTTGTGTCCAGGCTCTCAGAGGACACTGGAAGGGACACTCAGAAATAGTGCAAGGCGTGGTTACAGGAGGGGATTGGCATTTCTGTGATCAACCTTGGGCTGGATTTGGCCTCCTTTTCCCAGCCAACCATGGCAAGCCTGAGGTCAGTATGTGAACTGGCAGAGCTCCAACACCCTCTGCTGAACCCCAGGCACCACGGGGGAGCCCCTGCCTACAAGAACTGCTCCCTGTGGGCACTGCAAGGACACACACGGAGCGCCCTTGAGCTCGAGCCCTGGCAGCAGAGCTCGGCTTTGTCAGGCTCCCAGCCCTGCCCTGAGCCTACAGGGCAGAAACGCTTTTAGCAGCGAGCTCTGCAGCTGCACCAAAACTCCACATCCTTCCTCCCAGCACATCGGGCCAGCTGAGCATCTGCCGAGTGACCGCATCCGGGTGGGTGGGAGGAGGAAGGGGGGAGAGGAGGAGGAGGAGGAGGAAGAGGAGGAAAATGCAGCTACCACTTACCACTGGCTCAATGAAAAAAATGTCATCGGAGAACAGCATGGGGTCTTCTTGCACCTTTGCTATCTCCTCCTGGACCGTGTCACTCAGGAGGGCAGTGTAATCTTCACAAGAGCCCTTCTCCTTCTCTGTTTTTTCCTCCTCCGTTAAGTTTTCCAGCCACGTCTCTGTCCACGGCTCCAGAAAACGACACTGCCTGCAGCCACAGAAGAGACAAGGCCAGCAGATAATTGAATAAGCCACATATTTGCAGAGGGAAGTGTGAGTGCAGGAGGGCAAAGCACTTGGGGGAGGAGCAGCAGCAGCTCCCCAGCAAAGGCTGACCCCAAGCCGTGGGGTCCCACACGGATCAGAGGATAACTTGCTGCTCACTGGCACAGCAGGTAGTTTTACTCCACACCTGCAAGCTCAGGAGGTTTCCAAAGCCAGCAGCCCTCAAGAGAACCTCCTGGCTCAAAGGTTCTGCCAAAACTGAGGGAGAATCCACCAGCCACTTCAAGTGGCTTTTCCTACCACTGAGCTGCTCGGGGGAGGCAGATAAAGATCTCGGAGCAGGACTTCCCTGGGAAGGGGAGACGAAGCTGGGTTGCAGCTACATGTTACCAGCATCACTCTTTGTTTCTTCCATTTTGGACCTGCCCTGTTCCCTACTCTGCCTTTCACAGGAGCATCCCAATGGAAATGGATGAATTCAGGCACCGCACCCCTTCAGTGACATTCAAGGTTTTATGCATAAAAGCAGAGGCTCTGAGAGGGGAAGGGACTTTGTTGTGCAGGAGGGAGACAGCAAACTCCTGGAGAGGCCTTTTCACGATCCAGAGCTTTTTGGGCCCCATCCCAGTGCATGGTAGCAAGAATGTCCTGAGAGGGAAAGGGTCCTGCACTATCTCCTCTCATAAAAAAGTCCTCTCTGCTCTGAGATCTCAAGAGCTGCTCTGACAGCAGGACAGGGGCCTTGGAGCTACAACCATGCCTAAGACTGGAAGTAAGGAAGAATAAAATGTCCTGGTGGCAGTCTAGGACACAAACTGGCATGAAAACAGATGTAATTGGGAAAAAAAAAACCCAAAAAACAAAACAAAACAAAAAAAAAAAAACACAAAAACAAAACAAACAAACAAAAAAAAACCCACAAAACCAAAACCAGGTTGAAGTTTACTTTGGGGAAACCTAGTTGCTTCTGAGGGGACAGTGGATCACCTGGGGTCCAGGCTGAGGCAGGCAAGTGGGAAAAAATGGAAATAAACAGCCCAGGGAAGTAGCCAGAGAGGGTCATGGGGTTTTTTGTTAACACACAGAGTTTGTATGGAAGTCAGACACTGTGTAAGGAGATAGAGAACACTGGAAAGCCAAGAAGCCCAGGGCACTAAAGGACCCTCTCACCAGCCATTCAGGTGGGCAAGGGTCGATCTCCTGGTCCTTTGCAGGCAATTTAAAATGGCTCTGGGGGCTGCAAGTGACCTGGCCCGCAGCAACCAGGGGCTTGCCACGGCAGTTTTGGCCCAGCAGTTTTGGCCCGGCGTTTTTTCAGTTTTTGCACAAGCAGGCTGAGCAGAAAGGGTGCAGCCACCCACCCTCCTTGTGTAGTGGCTTGTGTCTTTTTGCTGGTTGCGAGGTGCTTGCCTTTTTTTTTTTTTTTTTTCTTTCTTTCTTCTTTTATATTTCCCCCAGCTATGGTTTACAAATGATGACAAGCCATTGCTGCTGCTGCTGCCAGCAGGAGTGTACTAACTCAAACAGAAGCTCCCAGGAAGGACGCAGCTGTCCAGGCCCCTGGCTGCAGGGAGGGTCTGAGCCTGGTGTTAATATCAGAGGAAGTGCAAAAGACACCTGCGTGTGGTGTGGGCAGGTGAATGATCTGCTCTGCCCGGTGGCAGAGCTTAAGGAAGAAGTGGAAAGGCTGAGGAGCATTAGGGAGAGCGACACAGAAATAAACTGGTGGAGTTACACCCGTCCAACCCTGAGAGAAGCTCAGCAGGAGCCAGAGGAGCCCGGCCCTTCTTGGGATCAGGCAGAAGGAGGAGGCCTAGGAGACAGTGGGGAATGGAAGTGGGTCTCTGCTGGGGAGGTAATAAAATTCCGTCCTGACCCCCATCACCTACCCAGGTGCCCTGACAGAACAGGTATGAGGCCTGGCTCCAGCGGGGCAGGCAGATGACACTAAAGAAAAAATTCTGTCTGGAGAGTCTCCCAGCTGCACTTGGTCTGTCACACAGATCACAGCCTCAAGAATTGAGAAGAAAAGAAGGGCAGGGGTAGTAGGTGACTCCCTTCTAAGGGGAGCTGAGGGCCCTGTACATTGACTGGATCCATTCCACAGGGCAGTGTGCTGCCTCCCTGGGGTCCAGGTACGGGATATCACCAGGAAATTCCCTAATAACTAAATGAACTTCATCTGTTCACCACTGTCTGGGGTACAGTGACCATGAAATAATAAGAGTTCTCAATATTCAGAGAAACAAGGAGGGGCATCAACAAAACTTCCACTCTGGACTTCTGGAGGGCAGATTCGGCCTGTTCAAGAGACTGATTTGGGGAGAACCCTGGGAAACAGCCCTTAAAAACAAAGGAGTCCAGGAAGGATGGACATACTTCAAGAAAGAAGTCTTGAAGGCACAGCAACAGACTGTCCCTGTGTGCTGAAAGGCGAGCTGGCAGGGAAGACAACCAGCCTGGATGGGCAAGGAGCTTCTGAAGGAACTAAGGGAAAAAAAGAGTGTGTATCACCTTTGGAAAGAGTGCGAGCTGTTTAAGGATGTTGCCAGGTCACGTAGGAAGAAGATTAGAGAGGCAAAAGCCCAATGAGAACTTGAGGAAATCCAGTCATTGCAGCCAACATTTCCTTCCCAAAATGCCATCCTTGGCTGGAGTTTAAGTGGAACTGGAATGCCTAGTGCTGAGCTCCTGAAGCCAGCAGGGACACACACCCTAGTGCCAGGCACGGTTTACTTGGCCCAAACCATTCAAAAGCACCAACACCCCCCCGAGACCACACGTCAGTTTTAGCCTTGGGCCATGTATCTCAGTGAAATGCATCTGTCAGACTAACCTCCTCTTCTCTTTATTCTCTTCTTCCTCAGTAGGAAAAGTCTTCCACTGGAAGTGGGCCGTGACATTACTTCTGTTTTCAATGAACACGGTTGTGTGGTTTGACATGGTGATGAAAGTCTTCTCAACCTCCACAAAATTTGTGCTCAACCCAGCACGGACAGCTCCAGCTTCTCCGTGGAGCTCTGTGTGGATGCTTTCTTCACCTGGAACAAAGCAAAGGGGAGTCTTTGCTCAGCTCAGTTGCTGATGGAAGCACAAGGAACAGAGCAAACCACGGGTCACAGAAGAAAGTGTCACAGCTTTTAGCTGAACGAGCAGTTCCATGGATCAGTACATTTATCACATCCTGACAGCTCTGGGTGTACGGCGTGAGGATGTCCTGGGCACCTCCTTAAACACCTTATTTCTGAGAGTGTTTGTGCAGATTTGGCCCCAAGGTGACAGTATGTGCAGTGAGATTTGTCAGTGTGCTCCGGTGACCCACTCAGATCACGGGGATTTCTGCATCCAAGTCCTTCAGGTGACGCTGAGGAGCTCTGTTCAGTCCTGGCTTGCCCAGGGTCTCCCTGGGCACCCCCCAGACTCCTGTCTCTCCTGATCCCTTGGATCCCTTGTTGCTGACAAAAAAATACGCCTGGGGGCATGTGGGCAGCAAAAGGAGGCCCAGAGGAACAAGTGAAGTGACAGCCCACAGCAGGAGGGGACACAGGTGAGGAAACACAACCAGCCTGGCTCTGCAATATGCCAAACCACTACAAAACGAACACTGTGAAAATCATCATCATCTCCCTGTCCAAACCCACAGCCACATCAGTCTTGAAATATTTTATATTGTTCCGATCTCAAAAACCAAGCTGGAGCATTTCAAATTAAATAAAAAAGGGACAAAGGAAAGATTAATAAGTACAGAGCAGCTTCTGTATGAAGGCTGAATGGGATTCCTCAGTCTAGAAATCAAATGGGAGATAGATGTGAGAGGTTTGCAATAGCATGAACAGTCTGGGAAATGGGGACAGGGAAAAATTTGTCTTGATTTGTCACCAAACAGGAACTCGAGGGCCTGGAAATGTTATTAGACAGAAACTAAATATATGTGTAAGGGCAACATAGCAAAAGGGTCTGTGACAAGCCAGTGGAGAAGCAGCATATGGGATAGAGGTGTGCAAGAAACACATTTGCATTGGAGAGAGTCTGATGGAAACCTCACACCTCACATACAGCACTGCCCAGGAATAAAATAAAATTAATAAAATTTCACCCAGGCACAGCCACACGGTCGTGGAGAGTCAGGGTTCCTCCTTCCTCCACTCAGCAACTCCCAGAAAAACAGGAGTCCAAACATCTTAGCCCTGTTAGAGGGGATCCACTTTATCAACCCCCTAAACACCAGGGAGTTCTCTGTTTTCTCTGGGGTAAAGCTGAACAGGGGAGGGACCTCTAGAGGGAATGGAGGGGGATGGGACACAGGGAGCACCGGTGGAGAACTGTCCTGTGCCCCGTGCAGGGCCCAGCACTCACCTGTGCTGCAGCACAGGGACCCGGAATGGTCACCGGTCGTCAGCGGGTGAAATCCCACTGTCACCTGCATGCTGTCACCAGCGCCCAGAGTTCCCATGGCCGGAACCACGGAGAAAGGACTGCAACACAGAGAGAGAGCAGCAGCTGCAATGCTCTGGTTCCTTTTGTTGCTCTTTCCCAGCCCTGTTATCACCCAAAGGTGTTTTGCACAAGGACAGATCCTCACCTCTGGGTGCTCAGCTGGTAACGAGCTGCCCGGTTACCGACATTGCGAACCAGCAGAGTCTTCTGGGTGCTGCACTTGACCGGACAGCCCGAGAAGTCCAGCTGCTCAGGGAAGTCCAGGATAGCTCGGGCACCAATGGCCCGAATTGGCACAACTATCCTTTCGCTTGGAGTGATGCAGACGAGCTCGTGGGAATAATCCTGCAGGAAAAGAAACTAGCTCAGCACGGGACATTTAGTGCCATCCCCATGGCAGAAGAAAAACCGTTTCCTATAACCCTTCAAGGGCATCAATTTACCTATTCCACCCTAAAATGAACACTAAGTTCTACTAATATGTCACATTTTAAAGGCACCAGTGCACTTTGCAAAACCTATCTCAGTGGCATTAAGTTCTTTTGTCACTTGGGTCATCCAGAGTACAGCCCTAGGACACCCTAATTTTTACTCTAAATTGTAATGATGTTAAATAATTCCTAAGCCCCTTCTAGGGAACATGGAGCTAGGGAACACAGGACATTCCTCTTTAGGTTTCTATATTCCCACTGTTGGAGAATAGGACAAAGTGTTATAGTGACTCTAAGCAGCAAAAAGAAGATGAGAAAACAGCTGCACCCAAAAAGCTCCTGCACCTCTGGCCTGGTGTAGAAACATGAGTTGGCTCAGAACTGCCCTCTAACTTTGCCTCTCCAACCACGTCAGGAGAAGAACAGTGCTAAGAGGCGGCAGCATGCTGTTGGAAAGAGCCTCTTTTTGCTTCCCTGCAAGGCTTCCTCCCTTCCATGCCATGTCCTAAACCCTTCTGTATGAACAAGCCTCCAGATCACAGCACTGAGATCAGACTTGCCAGGGCCCCAGCACTGGTGTTCAAACCTCCCCACAAAAGCACCTTTGGCAGGGAACGGGTGCCAGGTGACAGAGCCACCACAGTGACAGGCATGAAGACGGAGCCACAGCAGTGTCACTGCCACAGGCTCTGGGGTCACAGCTCTGCCTGCAGGTTGTGCCTGCCCTACACGAGCTCTTTCAGGGAGGTGACCAAAGCCCCTGCAGCTCACCAACCTCCTGCTGGCTAAGGGCACCTAGAGCCCCGTGTGCCTGTGCCAGGCCGGGCTCACGGGCACAGCACATCCTCTGCCCTGGCCCTGCAGCTGTATCATGGTCAGCTGTGCTCTGGGACAGCACAGCTGCAAGGCTGGAGAACACAGGGTGTGAAAAAGCACCGTCTTTGCTCCAGCCCAGGGTGAGGCAGGGAAGCTGTTGCCAGCCAGGAAGGAGGAAAGCCCTCTGACCTCTCTGTTCCTCTAGTGTTTTCCACAATAATGAAATCCCTTCCACTGTACCTAGAGATGGCGGAAGATCTATCAACACCCCTCTGTCATTTTCACTGTTCCCCGTGCTCTTCCCTTGGGAACGCTCAGGAATGCGCAGGGAGGGGCAGCAGAGCCTGTCAGGCCCGGGCGCAGTGCCTGACAGCGCGTGCCAGGCTGTGAGTGGCTGCAGGCTGCCTGCCCACGGCCTGGAGCCAGGCTCACAGCATGGAATGTGGGGGTGCACCGAGGGCAGGGAAAACAGTGGCTTCGGAGAGAATTCTGTGGCTTGGCTCCTCCAGTCTCACCTTGTTCTCGTCGGGGGTGAAGCGGATGCGCACAGGGGCGGACGCGCCCGGCAGCACGACGCGGTACGCGTTGTTGGAGCACGTGAGCTGGAAGTAAGGCGAGCTCTCCATGGAGACCTTCACCACCCGACGAAACTGCAGGAAAAACATGAAACGATGGTTTTGCTGCTTGTGGACACAGGATGAAAGGAGACCTGTCCGTGCCCTGGTGACATCCCTCCTTGACCCCTTTTCCAAAGCACTTTCAGCTGTGGAGGTACAGGCACATAATTCCCGAGGGTGAACTCGAATCCCTTCTGTCTGGGTCCAGCATTTTGGCCAGCACTGGGGCAGTAGGGCAGTGCCTGGTGGGAAGGAAGGGCCGAGCAGGTCAGCACCAGCAGGATGGAGACAGAGCACTTGAACCAAGTCCTCTGCATATTCAACAAGGCCAAAAAACCTGCTGGCTCCTGCCTGCACACAGCCATGCAGTAGTCGTGTTCCAGAGGGGGAATGTGCTGCCTGAAAGCAAAACAGCACGTTATCCTGGGGGAAGGAAGAAATTCCCTTCTAGCAGATGAGGTTTGGGTAGGGCAGTTCTGGGGATACAGTCATGCAGGCAGACCAGCAAGAGAGGAGACCAAACACTGTGGCCGTACTGGGAATAAAAGCAAACCTGAAAAGCAAAAGGAACACAGCAAGACAACCCCTAAAACAAGGAGATGGCAAAGGGAATTTAAATGAGCAGGAAAGCAGCAAGGAAGAATCATGAAACCATGAGAGCAATCAGCTTGCCAAAAGTGACAGAAACACAGACAGGCTGTGCCTACCAACTATGGACTTTGAAGGCATTTTCTGCCTGGAGAAACACGACCAGCAATGACTCACAGTGTGGTTCCAGTATTAAAAGCCAATCTTGGCTCTCCAGGGGTTCTTGCTGCCTGTGCAGGCAAGCTGGGTTGCTGGGCATTCCTGCCTGCAGCCAGCAGGCCAGGTTCTGCCCTCTGGGAAACACAGACACCGCAAATGTGCATTTTCTAGCACATAGATATCAACCCCTGAGCACCAAAATGCTCTCAAAAAGTCTAAACCAGATGATTTTGACTCCCTCCCGTCTCTTGCCATCAGCCTGCTCTTGGCACAAGGCTCATTTGAGAAAATGCTGCCCTGACTGAAATTCAAATGGTCTCAGTTTTCCTCTTTACAGCGGAACACAACTGCTGACATTTTTCAGCTTTTTCCCTCTCAACTCTCTTGGGAAACTGCAAAACAATCACAATTTCTTCAAGTGAAGGTAAAAACCTCCAGGAGCACTTGGCTTTGGATGTGCTGAGGTTCTCCAAAGGAAAAGCAGAGCACCATGGTGCTTTTGGAAAACCTGAGCAGAGCTGGATGAAGCCTAGCAGGAGCCCGAAGTGGCACCTGAAGCCTCCTGCTGCTTCTGCTACATCAGCCTGATTCCAGGGCTGTTTCAGAAGACACTTCCTGCAGTGCCAGTGCCATTAATGAAAAGTGATTCCAGCACAAAGTGGAGAAGACTCAGCCCCTGAGCTTTGACTGTGAGCTGCACAAAGGGAGCCAAACAGGCTGAGAGAGGCAGAGGAGCCAAGATGAACCAAGGAGACACAGGATGTGGTGTACACTCAAGGCAAAGCTTGAGAGCAGGTAAGAACTGTACAGCCCTCAACATTCCTATCAATCCAGAGCTTTCAAGAGAAGGCAGCTCCTTTGGGATAGATACCATCAACACATGGCCAAGATCAGGGGAGAATTCCCAGCACAGGAAGATTTCCACCATCTTGCAGAACAAAGGTGCTGAGACATTTTCTTGTGGATGTGCTGCAGCAGATAACTCGCTTTGCTGCACACTCTGGGAATTACACCACTCTCCTCTTCCAGCACAGTGTTAAAGCTCCACGCCCCAGCACTTACCTTGTCCTTATTCGTGACAGACAGCACCATCTCAGAGACCTCATGGGCGACAAAGTTCTGAAATACCACCTCTGGTGGGGAAATCTGAAACAAGTTCTGCTTCAGGGGAACTGACGACACCTGGAGAGGCGAGAGAGAGCAGGGAGAGGTTCAGCTGCTGGGAGGAAGGCTCATGAAGGATCCCTGACACTGACCCCCAGTGAAGTACAGGCCCTGGGTGAGCACGTCTGCCCAGCCCACACTGGGCAAGCAGTGGCTCACCCACCTCTGCTCTGAGCTGACCAAGAGCTGCTGGGCCACACAGAGCAGGCTCAAGCCAAGCTGCTCTTTTGGCATGTATTTCTCCAGGTTTCCTTCTCCAGAATGCCAGGCAGCACTTACCTTAAGCACAGCCCTGTGCCCATGTGGTCACAGAGCTCTGGGGCACTGAGTGAGCACTCATGGAGTAAGAAAAACCCACAAATTTACATCAGACTCCGTGGGAAACGATTCTGGGATGTCCTTTACTCTGAGACAGGGAAACCAAGGCCCACACAACTGCAAATACCTTTTTTGATCTAGAACTTAGACATCAGTAAGAAAAGAACAGTACCAGAGGAGGTGTGAGAGATAAGGTGATGTTTTGCTGCAGCCAAAAGGTTATTAAGTGAAATAATGGAATTTGTTGGTTCTGTGTGTTGTTTGTGGTTTGGATTTGTTCAGGTTGGTTTGCTGGGTGTTGCTGTGGGAGGGACGGGGTTGGAGACCTGACCAAAAGGAAGCACGATGAGAGGGGAGGGGACAGAAGAGCTGGCAGTTGGACAGAATGGAAGTTCCCAAGTACCCATCCAAGGGGAAAGGGGACAGGAACCTCCCTGGCCAGGTATAAAGGGGATAGAAAGATTGCCTTTTCTCTGAGAGTGTGTGTGTTCATGTCTCCTCAGCTGAATCTTTACTAATAGATAGTTTTCTTTTGCTTCGATGATTTTGTCCCCTTTAATTGTATTTAAAAGTTAGTGCGTTTCAAACAGAGGTAAAGCAAAAATAAAGTAACACAGAAGTTAGGAAAAAGACAAATGAGGTGAATGCTGAATGAGGGTAACGTTCAGTTATTTTCTCAGCAACATGGGTGAAAGGAGAGTTGGTATCTCCTTTTTCCATGTGCTTTAAATGGGTGCTTTCTTGTAATTATTGCTATCTTACAGGATACCATTGTAGAGGCATGTCTGGAATGACACAACAACAGCAAATGCTTCTGGAGCAGAGGCATTGCTTTGAGAAAACTCTCCCTGCTTTGTCTGCCTTCTCCAGACACACTGCTGTCACTCCAGACACACAAGCAGGTCTCCTGTGTGACTCCACAGGAGACAGTCTGCTGATGGGAGTGGCTGCAGCCCCCTGTTCCTTAGCTGTGCCCTTCTCTGAGGTGTTCCCAACGCCCCTCTCCAGGGCAATCCTTAACCAGTGTGTCACATGTCTCTTGCTGCCAATTTCCTGCTCAACAGCCCACCTCGGTCACCTACCCCCTTGGACTGTGCTTTGTACTGAGCCAGTCCTGCCAGAAAAGCAGCTTTAAACACACCTCTACATAGGCACTGATGCACATAAAGCACATCCATTCCCCTCTGCCCAGGGCGAGCCCCCTGTACATCTGGCAGCCTGCAAAATCTAACACCCCGTCAGGGTCCAACATATTGTTCCAACCCAAAGCACTCGTGCAATTCGTTTTGTTAAATCTGAAGTAATTACTGCAGGTCCTCAGCCTTCAGAGGCCAACGCTGCCACTCTGGAGGGAATCCTGTGACCCCGAGCATTTGATGGCGACCACACCAAAGCAAGAGGTGGCCACTTCAGCAGGAGAATGGCAAATGGCAACTTTGTGCCTTTGTGTCCCCAGCTCTCCCCCCATTGTTTTAGCAACGGCAGCTTCAGCAGAGGTTATTTGTGCTGGCTTAGTGCAGATCAGGACTCCCCGTCCACCACTCCCAGCAGTTTGCACTGACAACAGGACCTGGACACGGAGGTATTTTGCTGGAGGCAAGCCTGTCGCAAGCACACACCCTCTTCAAACTTCACATCAAACAGAAAGGAAAAGAGCAGGAAAAGGCTACCTTTTGATCAGGCTCACTCATGTCCAGAAATGGGCTGTCAGTTCTGGGCAGAATACTCCCCCCAGTGCTGGCCTTCTTCTTCATGCTGAGAAACTTCTCCCGCAGGGACTTAGCTGGAAGCAGCTGAAAGGCAAAAATAAACCGGCTAGAGCCTCAGAGATGTGCTTGTTCAGAAAGGCTTTTCTTGAACGAGTGGCACTGGTGAACAACTTGTGATCACATAGTCTAGGACAGTCCTGGAAGCCCTGGAAGTTACTTGCTGAAATACTTAGCACCAGTAAATTAATAATACAGAGTGGAATACACATACTCCAACCACAAGGCTCTGTCCCATTAGCTTCTCCGGGATTAAAAGTGACATCTTTGAGGATTTCTGCTCTTTGGGCATTGGTTTCCTCTTTAGTTCATTGGATTGAGGCAGTGACCTTTTCAGAGAGTGGGGAGGAGCTCTCAGAACTCCCCTAACTCCATCCCTGCACAACACTGAGAACTCACAGTGAGGAGCTAGCACTGCTGGCCGAGTCCAAGAGAAGCAAGAAAGGAACGTCGTACCAAGAGTGAGGTGCACAGGAATGTGCCCAAGATTTCCTTCTCTCTGTTAATTAGCATTTGTTTTCTCTGTCTGGGCTCACAGGCCCCTGCACAGAAGAAAACAGAGGGATCTCCTTGACAGAGCCTCAGCAGTGGGGCATCTTCAGTCAAGTGAGCTCCACACACCAAGGGACCTTTGTGGCCCTTACTCCAGTGCTGTCTGCAGGGCTGGATCTGCACCCACACGGGCGATGAGAGAGAGCAGCTGGCTTGGAAGCTCTTCCAGCTGGGACCAGCCGTGTCTCTCAAGGCTTTGGGCAGAGCTTGAGCTTCCCCCCCCTCAACATGCCCAGGTGCCCAAGGGCAGGTTGGTCAGAGCAGCACAGGTGAGTGCCCAGCCTGACAGGAGGAATTGCTGTGGCAAAGGGAAAGGGACAGAACACACGCTCAGGGCTTCAGCTGCACATTGGTTTCTCTTGGCTCCGGTGGCACAGCCAGGCAAGACCCTGAGGCAACACACGGCGTTCCCTGCTGCACCAGGACAGCCCCCACCAACAGGAGCAGGGCACAAAGAGGTGGGGAGGGGGTCTGCAGCTTCACAGCGCTGCTGACAACAGGGGCAGGGAGAGGAGGGACACGAGGGGAGTTTCCAGCCTTAACACAGCCCCCGTGGGTACTTACAGTGAAAGACTTCAGCATTTCCCTGGACCAAAGACGAGGTGTCCGGATCTTTTTTGGGAATCCAGAAGCCATTTTGAAGGGAGGATATCCCAGATGAGCGACAATGCCTCAACAAAACTGGAAGGAGCAACAATGGAACTCGGAAAATCCAGAACCCAATTCATGGCAGATTCAAGGCATTATACTGGTGCTAAAAATTTTATAGTATTTGAAAGTAGCTAAATGCTTGTTTGGTGTAAGTAGCTAGTATTGTTAGGCCTCTAGTTGGACTTTATTTGGACTATATGGCTATGTTGTGCAATTCAGAGATGGATCATACTGAAACCTGGAGCTAAAAATCTGAACATTAATAGTTAGAACGGACAAAGCTGTAGCTTAAATATTAAATACTTCAAAATAGCTGGAGTGGGTCTCCTCTTCTTTAGGCTAAACCACCCCTGCTCTCTCAGCTGTTCCTCACAGCACTTGTGAGAGACTGGAATGTTATGGCTAATGGCTTAAGTGTTGTTATGAAGGACTTTCTGCCCATTGTGACAAAACTGTATAAAGAAGCTGCGACCACCCAAGCCCAGCCTTCCCTGAAAACGCCTCCTGACTGGAACTTTGGACTGTGAGTTAAGCTGCCTAAGGGAACGTGAAACAAGACAAAGGTGACACTATTGTCTGGTTATCTCAGGTCTGGGGAGAAGTAAACAAGGCTGAGGAGAAAAACCTATCCACCACAAAGCCAAACCCAGCAGCTGTCCTGAAAATCAGCTCTGTCTGGGTTCAGGGTGGGGAATTCACAGCCACAGACTCGTCTGCTGAGGCCGGGCTTGCACACAAACCTCCCATCAAAGACCTCCAAAGTGCCCCCAGACCCATTCCTGAGGCCTCGCACCAGGTGACTGCAGGGCATGCAAAGTAACACAACAGATCTGAAAATCCAGAACCCACTTCATGGCAGACTCCAAGGATATACTGGTGCTAAAGATTTGATATTATTTGAAAGTAGCAATAGACAGAGTCAGACTTGCCCTGCCCCAGGGAGGTACCTGGGCAGTCCCACCTTGCCCAAATCTGCATTAATCCATTGGAGTCTTACCTTTTGCAAGACCTCACCACAGAGAAGACCAGAAGAGGATTTTATGGTATGCTGATCGGATCCGTGGAATGGTGACATTTTTTACTTAATCTGTTTCTGTCACTCTCTTTCTCCTCCCTCTTCTCAACCCCCCATCGCCCCCTCTCCCCCCCACCTTATTCTCTTTCTTTCTCTCTCTCTTCCTCACATTTACTGTTACATAAAATCCAGACTACTGACTTTGGCACATGGTCTTGTTTGCACCTCAATTCAGAGGCATCTCCCTAATAATTTTAGTAACCAGATGATAACAACCCACTGAAACTTGACCAGAACTCATTCACCTTTAAGCTGTTTAAGCAATCACTATAGGAAAAAAAAAAAAAGTATCGATTAGTACATTTAGAAAATGTTGCATTTCTTCAGTGAAAAAAAGCACAATCAGTAGACCATATGCCATTCATCCACTCAGCTGTGCATGCCATTGAAATGCTGCAGCAGAAGACTGGCATTATCACATCCTGTACTTCCCTTTGGCATTCCCCCTCAGAGCACAGATGAGACAAAACAAAAAAATTCAACTTTAGTCAATCCTTACCTTCAAAGGAAATTCAGGACTCTCTAGCAGAGATTAATGCTCTGCGTGTTCAGGAATCCCTGCAGAGACCAATGCTCTGCGTATTCAGGACTCCTGTGCAGAGACCAATGCTCTGCGAATTCAGGACTCCTGTGCAGAGACCAATGCCCTGCTAATTCAGGAATCCTGTTCAGAGAACAATGCTCTGCGTGTTCAGGACTCCTGTGCAGAGACCAATGCTCTGCGCGTTCAGAAATCCTCCACAGAGAGCAATGCTCTGCGAACAATTCGCCTGGCGAATGGCGAGTGTAGCCGCCTGCACGAGCCCAGGCTGGCACACCCGAGCGGAGCGCGGTCTGCGGCGCCTGAGCTGTGCCGCAGCGCAGCAGCGCAGCAGCGCAGCAGCCCCGCACGTCACAGACGCCGCCGCCGCTGCCGCGTTCCCGGTTACCAGGCGCCCACGGCACCCGACTGTCGGGGCTGGGCGGGGCCGGGCCGGGCGGGGCCGAGCCGCAGCGATTTTCAAAGGAGATTGTCACTTGAGCTGCTGACTTTGGTGCTTTCTGAAAAGTTCTTCTGTTAAGTATTTATGAAAGCTTAAAATGAGGTGATAAAGGCACCCGTGTCAGGCCTCTACATTGCTCTTGGTGTAGCACTAGTATTCTGCCCTGGCTGGAACACCAGGAGGGGCTGAGGGAGCTGGGAAAGGGGATCAGCCTGGACAAAAGGAGGCTCGGGGGAACCTTCTGGCTCTGCGCAACTCCTGACAGGAGGGGACAGGAGGCTGCTGCGAGTTCAGGAAGCGCCGGAGTGGCGTGGCTCCCCCTGTCCCCTCTTCCGCAACTCCCTACAACTCCCTTCTACCTCTCCACGTCCCTGCCCCCCCCATTTCTGTGACCCTGAGACCCCCCTGCACTCCCATTCCTGAGAACCGAGACGCCCTTTTACCCCTTTGCCCGGCTGGCACTGAGACGCCCCTGTCCCTCGGCTGTGCCCTGTCCCTGTCCTCTGTCCCTCGACTCTATGGGCCGGGGGTGGCAGCAGGACCCAGGGCAGCCCTGGGGGAGAACAACCCTGAGCCCCAGACCGACCAGTTCCCCCAGTTCCCTCCAGGTCATTCCCAGCCACTTTCAGTTACACTCAGTATGATCCCAGTATCATCCTGGTCACTCCCAGAATGATTCCAGTCGCTCTCAGTGGCCCCTACCATAGACCCAGTCACTCCAAGTATGATCCCAGTTGACCTCAGCATACTCACAGTACCTCAGCGTACTCCCAGTCACATCCACTCAGCCCAGTGAGGTTCCAGTTTCCACCAGTATGATCCCAGTCACTCTCAGTCGCTCCCAGTTGGTCCCACTATGATCCCTGTTGCCCCAGTTCTGGTCCTGCTGGGTCCCAGTGAGCTCTGATCCTGCTCCCCGTGTGTGGCGTCCCGGACCTAAGTCCCGCGGGGGAGCCCGCCGGTCGCAGGAGCCCCAGATGACTAAAGCTCGAATCCACCAAATAGGCGGGTCGGCACACGGAGCGCTGCAGTTCTCAGAGGTTTAGTCAAGGCAGGAAAAGGTAAAAGGAGCAAAGGGAGACAACCTCTTGAGAGGGGAGCCGCCCTGAGTGCCTCAATAAAAAATCTGAGTGACCAGAGCCCTCGGAGCCCCGCCGAAGGAGGGGATAGGGGTTATATCCGAGAGAGAGGAGGTGGGGTCGGGGTACATACCTCCAATGGGGTAAGATCTTGTGGGAGGGATAGGGATAGTACAAACCAATGGGAGATAAGGGAAGGAGTGGTTACAAGGAGGGAACCAATAACAGAACTTAGAACAAAGAACTTTCCAGAACCTGGGATGGTACCATTGCTTAACTGACATTAACTGGGGAGGGTACACCAAATGATGGACATAGGGAACGGCGGGAATCTTACTACCATGCCCCTACACCACAGTAGTTTCCCATGGTAATCCCGGTAGATCTCTTCTGAGACCTCCTCCCACACCCGTGGGTCCCAGTCCTGGGTGCGTTGTTTCCCGGTGTATCCCGGTGTCCCAGTCCATCCCAGCCTGTCCCAGTCCATGCCGATCCCTTCCCGGCAGCTGCTGCCACTTCCCAGATCCTGCCTCTCCCGCCCCCGGAGCTGCAGCCGGATGCCCCCCAAGGTGCTGCCAGGGCTCGGGGGCTTCGTGTTGGGCTTTGTCTGCTGGGCTGGGGCTCGGCCTCCCCTGCGGGAGAAGGGGAGGAGGGTCCGGGGGGCGTGTCCCCCCTGGGAGTGCGTGTGACTCCCCCATGTCCCCCCATGCCGGGGTCACCTCCTTTTCTCTCCCCAGAGTCCTGCCCCAGCTCCTGCTCCCCTCTGGGAGGGGCTTTGGAGAGCCCCCCCGGGACCCCGTTGGAATCCCCCCCGCAGCTCCTTCCCCATTTCCAGGACCCCCTGTACCCCCTTACCCTGCCTTGACACCCCCTGCACCCCCTTTGCCGGCTCTCCTCCTCTGGCAGCCCCTGGATCCCCCGTTTCCCTGACTCCGGGGACCCCCGGGCCCCCATTCCCGGCCAGCCCGGGGCACCTCACCCCCAGGCCTCCCTTTGCTGGGAAACCCGGCCTGGGCACGGGGCTCTGCAGCCGCTCTGGGACCTGTGACCGCCCCAAGGAAAGGGAGAGAAGAGCGAGAGAGAGAGAAGGGGATGGCCAGTCAGGGATCGCAGTCCCAGCGCCCGCTCCTGCTCCGCCGGGGCGGGAGCCGCGGCCGCAGGCAAAAATGGATCCGCGGATCGCGGGCCTTGCCCCGCTTCGGGCCGAAGCCGGCGGGTTCCAGGCACGGTTGGAGCGCAGGGCCCGGGAGCTGAGCCCAGCCCGGCCCGGGGGTCCCGCAGGGCGCGGCCGAGGAGCTCCCGGGGGATGCCAGGAGGGGATCCCGGGGAATTCCCTGGAATTGCCCCGTCCCCTCGCTCCCTCGGGCACTTTCGCTCCGGCCTTTCCCGCCCTGCGCCGCCGGGATCTGCCCGGCGACCGGTGACATCATTGGAGGCTCGGGCTGCCATTGGCGGGCAGCAAAGAGCGGCGCCAATGGCGGGGCCGGAGGCGGCTCTGGGGGCGGGGCCGCAGCGGAGCAGCGCGATGGCTCCGGCGCTGGGGCTGGGGGCGCTCCTGGGGCCCGGGGGGGCGGCGAGAGGTGAGGGGGACCCCCGGCACCGGGACTCTTTGGTCGCCCATTCCGGAGCACCGAGGGGCCCCTGAACCCCCATTCCCGGGCGCCGCCATCCCCCCGCACCCCCATTCCCGGCATGGGTTCCACCCCGCACCCCCTTATCCGGCACCGGCAACCCCCGCACCCCTTTCCCGGGCATCCCGCCGCTCCCAGCCCCCAGAGCCCCCTTTTCCTTCTCCCAGAAACCCCCTGGACCCCTATTCCTGCCTTTCCCAGCGCCCAGCCCCTCCTTTCCTCAACACCGAGGACACCCGGGACCCCTATTCCCAGCCAGCCCGGGTTTTCCCACCTTTTGCTGGGAATGGGGACACCGGGGACCCTTGGAGTTCCCTTTCCTGGCGATAGTGACACAATTAAGCTGGCCCAAACTCCTCCTGGATCTCCCCTAAGCCCCCAGTGGGAATTCCTGGGAGTTCCCCTGTGTTCCCTCTTTCCCAGGACTTTGGGGGTCCCCTCGACCTGTCCGTGCACCCCCAGATTTCTTCCACAGCCCCCTGTGATGGTGGGGGGTGGGGGCCGGGTGCTGGTGTCCCCCTGCCTGCAGTAGATCCAGCGGTGAGGGGAGTTTGGGGGGTCCCTGAGCATTTGGGGTCCCCTAGGGTTTGGGGTGACCTCGGGAACCCCAGGATCTCCCTGAACACGCTGACGCTGCCCGTGCGCAGTGAGAAGGTTCATACCTGGCACGGGGTCCCAGCTCTGTCACCGGCATCGCCCAGGAACCCCCAAACCCTCCCGGGAACCCCCAAACCCTCCGGGACACCCCGACCTCCCCGAGACCCCAAAACCATCCCTGAGCCCTCCAAAAACTCCCTAAGACCGCACAACCCCACACAGACCCCCCCCAAACCCTCCCAGGACATCAAAATTCCCACAAGACCTCCCAGCACCCCCCAGACCCCCCTGAGAAGGTTCATACCTGGCAGGGGGTCCCCATCTCTGTCACCGGCAGGTACCCCAAACCAGCCTTGGGTTCCCCCTGGGATTGCCCAATCCTCCCCTATGGGAATCCTGAAAACCCCCCTGGGAACCCCCTAAAAATCCACCGGGACCCCAAAAACCCTGGAGATAGACAAAACTCCCCCAGGAATTCATCATGAAATTTATACCCAGCACGGGCTCCCCATCGCCATATCGGCATCACCTGGGTACCCCCAGATCCTCTCAGGACTCCCAAACCCTCCTGGGACCCCCAAACCCTCCCAGGTACCCCTAAATCCTCCCGGGACTCCCAACCCTCCCTGGGCTCTGCTGCCGGAATCAGCGAGAGTGGTGTTGGCCTCTTAAGGGGAGTTAGAGCGGGACCCGACCAGAGCGGGGGCCCTTAAACCCCAAAAATCCACCCTGGGGGGCAAAACATCCCCTACAGCGGCTTGGAGTGAGTCCCCCATAAAAATGTCACTTAAAGCCGTCATGATCGCCCCTGAAAAGGGGCTTGTGGGGCTGCGGCCCCACAAACACCCGAAAATGGGGAGGAAAAAACACCCTTGGAGTGGTGAGGTCCCCCCAAAAATCCCTAAAAAGAGAAAAACTCCTCTTCAGAGGGGCCTGAAGAGCCTTCAGGGCCCTCGAGGAGGGACAAGATCCCCTCCTCTGCTGGGGCCTCTCTGAGCCGGGAGCTCTCCCGTGGGGAGCCCCGAACGACGGCGGCTCCTGGGCTGAGACCCCCTCAGCCGGGGCTGCGGAGGGAATTGGGGGGGTTGGGATGGGGCCTGGGGGGACCTGGGGGAGCCTCAGGGGGTCCCACCTCCCCCTGTGCCCCCTCTCCCACCCCCTTCCCATTGTTGCCCCCAAACCTCCGCTCCCCCAGCTGGGTTTGGGGGTGCTGCTACCAACACCCTGACCCACAGGGTGTCAGGTTCTATTCTGACTCTGTCAGTAGTTGGGTTTTTTGTTTGTTTGTATTATTGCAGTTATCTTTTTAATTTTCCTAGTAAAGAGCTGCTATTCCTATTCCCATATCTTTGCCTGAGAGCCTTTTAATTTCAAAATTATAATAATTTGGAGGGAGTGGGGTTTACATTTTCCATTTCCAGGAAGGCTCCTGCCTTCCCTAGCAGACACCTGTCTTTTGAAACAAAGACAGATTTTGGTGCCCAACGTGCAGCACGAGGGCATCGAGAGGAAAAGGGAATAACAGTTCTGGAGGAACCTAATTTTTGTGTGCTGCTCTAGAAACCTCGTTAAGCGACACCATGTGGTCCAGCTTACCGTGGTTTGGGTAGCAGCACATGGTCGTGGCTGCGCCAGCTCCCCCACCGACCTCCAGCCCTGGGAACCTGGAGCAAGCGGAAACCACAACTTTGCAAATGCTACCTGTGCCTGAAGCAAATGGAAAGAGAACTGGGGTGTGAAAAATAAAGCTTGTTTATTTTCAGAAAAACAGCAATGAAAACACAGAACACATTTACATTGTAAGAATATTTGTAACAACAACAATCTATAGAACGTATATACCTAAGAACATATCGAACAAAAGTCAATGAAACGTATTTACAGAAGACAAAAAGAAGCCCTAAAACCTATAGCCTAAAGACAACAACAAACTCTACAACGTATGTACAAAAGGGTGGCATCTCTGTCCGGGATCTCCATCAGTCCTTGAGGAAAAGCAAGAGCCACAGTCACTCCAATCAGGCAGAGAGGGCTCTTCCATGTGCCCCCAGGCTGGCCCAGCAAGCGCAGCACAGGCTGGGGATGGCCACCAGAACCCAATGCACCGGGTCCCACATCCCTGAGCAGGGACCCAGCCCAGTCCCAGCCTGGCAGCAGGGGACCCGCTCTGCCTGTGGGGACCACATGCCTGTCCTGCTGCTGGTATTGCTCTTCATCCCAAGATCATGGCCTCTTCCTCATCTTTCTCATCAATGTCCATGTCCTCAGTGTACTCTTCCATTTCCACGTCCATCTCCTCTTCCACATCTACCTCCATCTCTTCGTCTCCACTCTCTTCTCCATCCACTTCCATCTCCTCCTCTGTATCCATCTGCATGTCCACCTCCATCTCTTCGTCTCCACTCTCTTCTCTATCCACTTCCATCTCCTCCTCTGTATCCATCTGCATGTCCACCTCCATCTCTTCGTCTCCACTCTCTTCTCTATCCAATTCCATCTCCTCCTCTGTATCCATCTGCATGTCCACCTCCATCTCGTCCTCTCTCTCGGTGACAGCCTGCAGAGGTAGCAACACCTCAGAGTGGGGTCCCTGTCCCACCCCATCCCCACAGAACTCCAGCCCAGCCGGGCAGCTGGGGGGTGTCCACCTCCATGGAATGGCACTGTACCTTCCTCAGGACAAATGTGAGCATCCTGCAGGGACGGATGACAAAATCCAGGCAACAGAGAGCTTTCAGGACTGATGGGAGTATCAGGGCACAGGTGACAAGAAGGGTGACAGGGAGCATGGTGAAGGGTGAGCTGGCACGAGGGCTGGCACAGGGTGGGCTGACACAAGGGCCAGTGGTTGTGTTGTGCTCTTTGCTGGACGCTGGAAGTTCCTGCTGGAACATCACATCTGTGACATCACAGTGGATCTAAAGAGCATCTTGTTCCGAGCTGAGCAATCTTCCCCAGCCCATGCTGCTCACAGCCCTGTTGCCAAGGATGGGGCATCCACAGCCTGGGCCAGTGCCTCAGCAGCCTCCGTGTAAAAGAGCAGCTTCCTCAGATCCAACTTCAATCAGCCTCCTGCAGTTGAAAGCCATCCCCCCTTGTCCTGTTGCCACGGGCCCGGCTGAACACTGTCCCCGTCTTTCCTGTGGGACCCTTCCAGTCCTGCAGAGCTGCACTGAGGCCTCCCCAGTGTCTCCTCTTTCCAGGCTGAGCATCCCCAGCCCCACTTGGACAGCAGTCAGGTAGATCAGGGGGAGTCAAGGCTGAAGTCAAACAGCATCAGGAACTGAGAGGTGGAAGCTTTAGGCCCAGGTTTGTCTCTATAATAACAGTGGAGGGGAAGATGGTGGGACACTGCCTCTGTTCTAACCGGTGAATATTTTTTTTTAATTTTTTTTTTTCTTCTTTTCTGTCATGCTGATGCAGGTGCTGCTGTTTGCAAGGAAGCTTGGCACAATATCCATTGTCTTCTCCATTTGTGAAACACCGAGCAGAGTCTGGGCAGGCTGATGATGCAGAGCAAAACCTGCAAATACACCGGTGATCCTGAGCCTGGAGGATGCAGCTAAACCTGGCCAAAAAAAATTTCTGGAAAGTCAAGCCTGGTTTACATTTTCCTGAGTTTGGCTATGCCTGTACTGGGATCTGGGGCTTTCGGGGGAGGGGGCACCACAGGGGTTTCCCTCCCCCATTTTTGGGGGGTCTCCCATGGTGCCCCCTCCCCAAAAAGCTCCGAGGGCCCCCTGAAGTGGCTCCTGTTCCACCGGCAGGTGCCCCCTGATCCAGGACAGCCCCCAGTGAGCCTGGGGGGCTCTGGGGGGATTTGGGGGGGATTTTGGTGGCATTTTTGGGTTTTGGCGGATTTTGTTGTGAGTTTAGGGGGAGTTATTGGATTTTGGAGAGAATTACTGGGTTTTGGGGGTTACGGGACTTTGCAGGGTTTTGTGGATTTGAGGATTTTGGATTTTGGGGAATTTTTTTAGGGTTTTGGGGGGTTATTTTTTGGGGGGTGTATTGAAATTTTTGGGATTTTTTTTTTTTTAATTTTGGTGGGTTTCACTGGGATTTTCTGGGATTCTTTGGGGTTTTGGAGGGTTTTATTGGGATTTTTCGGGGATTTTGGGGAGTTTTAGTGGAATTCTGGGGGGCTTTGGAGTTGTCCCAGGGTGTAGGGAAGGGCTGAGAGGCACCAAAATCTCCTTTAAACCCCTGAAAGTACCAATAAATCCCACAAAATCACAATTAAATCGCACAAAATCCCATTACAACACCCCCAAATCCCAATAAAAGCCCACAAAATCCCAATTAAGCCCCAGAAATCCCCCCCAAAATGTCTCCAAAACCACAAGAAGCCCCAAACCCCCCCAAATCCCCACTAAAATTCCTAAAAAACCGAAATCCCCAAAGAATCCCACTAAATGCCCCCACAATTCCAATAAAATGCTTCCAAATCCCCTAAAAATCCCAATAAAACCCAAAAATTATTCCAGAGAATCCCACAAAATCCCAGTAAAACCCCCCTAAATTAAAAAAAAACAAACAAAAAATTTCAGTTAATCCCCAAATACCCCCAGAAAAACAACTTCCACCTTAAAGCACCAATAAAACCCCTCAAAATCCAAACTCCCCAAAATTCCCCAACTCCCCCCAAACCCAATAATTCTCCTCAGAAACCCCAACAATTCCCCCATAACTCCCAACACAATTCCCAAAAGCCCAAAAAAGCCCCAAATGCCCTGAGCCCTCCCGAGCCCTCCCTGGTCCCTCCCGGTCCCGCCCAGGCCCGTCCGGGGCCGCGGCCAAAACTGCCTGGAGCGGACGCGGAGGTCCCGGAGCCACCCCGGAGCCGATCCCGGGCTCGGCCTCGGTCTCGGCCCCTTTGGGGGATTTTGGGCCGAACTGGGCAGGTTCAGGGTGGGCTTCAGATCCCTTGCGGGGATCCCGAGCCTTTTCGGGTGGATTTTCGGCCCCTGTGGCTGATTTGAGGCCGACTCTGGTGGGGTTAGGGGGGATTTCTGATCCTTTTGGATGATTTTAGGTCCATATGGGTGACTCTTAATCCTGTATGGTGGATTTTAGGTACGTTTTTTGTGATTTTGGGCCCATTTTAGTAGGTTTTTTGCTTCTTTGGGCAATTTTAGATCAAACCAAGCCATTTAGGGTGATTTTAGGCCAAACCAGGTACTTTCAGGGTGGATTTTAGGTGCATTTGAGAGATTTAAGGGTGATTTGAAGCCATTTCATGTGTCTTTTAAAATATTTGAGGCAATTTTAGTCACCATTGTTTGGATTTTAGAACCCTTTGGATACTTTTAATCCCATTTGGCTGATTTCAGGCCAAACCATGTGGATGTAGGCTTCATGTGATGCCCTTTTGGGTGATTTTAGGCCAAACCGGGCTTTTTTAGGACCGCGCGTCCCCTTGGCCCCGCCCCTTTCCCCTCACGGTTCCGCCCTTTCCTCGCCCCCTTTCCCCTCACGGTTCCGCCCTTTCCTCGCCCCCTTTCCCCTCACGGTTCCGCCCTTTCCTCGCCCCCTTTCCCCTCACGGTTCCGCCCTTTCCTCGCCCCCTTTCCCCTCACGGTTCCGCCCTTTCCTCGCCCCCTTTCCACTCACGGTTCCGCCCTTTCCTCGCCCCCTTTCCCCTCACGGTTCCGCCCTTTCCTCGCCCCCTTTCCCCTCACGGTTCCGCCCTTTCCTCGCCCCCTTTCCCCTCACGGTTCCGCCCTTTCCTCGCCCCCTTTCCCCTCACGGTTCCGCCCTTTCCTCGCCCCCTTTCCACTCACGGTTCCGCCCTTTCCTCGCCCCCTTTCCCCTCACGGTTCCGCCCTTTCCTCGCCCCCTTTCCCCTCACGGTTCATTCATCTCCTGAGAGGTCCAGCTTGTTCTGGTGCTTTCCATGAACTGATTGAACTCTTGATTTATGAACCAATGCACTAGATGTGGAATCCTCTACACTGAACTCAGAAACAAATGCCCTCTGTCTGAGCATTTTCATCTTCTAGATCACTTTCAAGATGCCCATGGCGATGTTGCAATGATTATCACACAGTTCTCCATTTCTGGCTGCAGGCTCTGCAGATTCTTTCTCTGCATTCAGTCCGGCTTGCATTCCCTGACAATTCCTGGTAGCCCGTCATGGTTTCTTAGGGCAGAACAGTAACAATGGAAACCTTACCAATGGCACAACTGCCCAGCCCACAAGGAAAAGAAAGAACAAGCTGTCAAGTTCTTCAAACATTTGTCCTGCTGTGCTGCAAGAGTTGAGCTGTACACACGGTGTGGAAAGCCAAGAGAAGCTGCAGTTGGTGGCACATCTTGTGACAGGAGCTGCACCTCGTTCTGCAGGAAAGGTTCTTGGAAAGAGCAAACAGGACTGTGGAGAAGATTCTGGGAAAACTGAAACAGCTTTTAAGAAATGAAATGAAAATGGAAAGAAACAACTGAAGATGTTTTTCTCTGTTTATTTGTATGCTCCTCTTTTCCATCTTGAACTACTGCTCCATCCCCTTAATCCAAATAGATCTCATCTCTAAGATCCATGACTTGGTGAATTTTAGACACTCTAAAATACCATGAGCTACACACAGTTTGCCTTCCCTGTTTAGTTTTTCTTTTTTTTTTTTTTTTTTAATCATTGCTGGAGAGGTAGTGCAGTGCTTGGGTCAGGTACAAATTCTGCATTCAGGGAATGTGCCCCGATAGGGTTTGATCTTCAGCAGGGACAATGCACGGCAGCGACCGAGGGGATTCCTCTTCCCCCGTGCAGGAGTCCAGACTCTGGGTCTGGGCTGAACAGGGCAAAGTTCCCGTGTTTGGACAGGCTCAGGGGCTGCCCCCGGGGAGCGGGGGGCTGGGCGTGGGGGTGAGCGGGCAACGGAAAAACGGACACGGGGACAAACGGCCCCGGAGCTTCAGTTGCAGCGACAGCAGCGGCAACAGCAGCAGCAGCTAAAGCAGCAGCAGCTCACGCAGATACTCTATCGAGTCCCTCTGGCATCTCCTCTCCCTCTCCCGCTCTCCCTTTCCCGGTGTCCCCTCCTCTCCCAGTCTCCCTCCCCCCCTGCGGGGCCATGTCTCCAGCCAGCCCCCGGCCCTGGGCGGGGCTGCCCCGTCCTCATCCCCATCCCCGTCCCCGTCCCCGTCCCCACCCCCGGCCGTCCCGCCGGGGTCTCGCCTCCACCCGGCTCTGGCCGTGCTGGCGGTGGCGCTGCTGGGCGGGCATCAGTGCCTGGGGCTGGGGCGGCATCGCCGTCCTTTGGCTCCGCCTGGCCCGAGCCCGGCCCCGGCCCCGGCCCCGACGTGGGCTACAGTCCCGGCCCCGGCCCCGGCTCCTCCCGGGCCCCGCGGAGGACACACGCGGCGCGGCCGCTCCCGCCGCCTCCGCTGCGGCTTCCCCGGCCCGAGCTCCGCCGCTCGGCAGCGCGGCCTCCGGCCCCGAGCCGCCGCTGTCCCGTTCCAGGGAGAGAACGCCTGGGGAGGGCCGGCCCGGGGCGGTCGAGGGGCGCTCGGGGGCCGCTCCTGGCCCCGGGCCGAGCGCTGACAGCCGTGTCCCGCCCGCAGGGAAGGCACAGGAGGCCCTGCAGGAGCGGTACCGGCTGGGTTCGCTGCTGGGCAGCGGCGGCTTCGGCAGCGTCTTCGCGGCCACGCGGCTCTCGGACGGCGCCCCGGTGAGCGGCGGGGCCGGCGGCGGGCGCAGGAGGAGGGGGCGGAGGAGGAGAAGGAGGAGGAGGGGAAGCAGGATGGGGCTCGGCGGGGCGGGCAGCGAGCTCAACCCGCTGCTCTCCTTTGCTCGCAGGTGGCCATCAAAAGGGTGCCACGGAACCGCGTCCGGCACTGGGGCGAGCTGGTGAGTGAGCGGGGCCAGCGGCAGAAGCCGGGCCGTGCCGGGCGGCGAGGAGCCGGGGCCCGGCAGGGTGGGAGCCGCCGGGAGCCCTGCAGGGAGAGCGGGCATGGGCTGAGCGGGGCATGCAGAGCATCCCGGGCTGGCTGAGGGGTTCCCCAGCCCCGGCACGGCCTCAGCGCCATTGACCATCGCGCTCCTCCCGCAGCCCGACAGCACCAGCGCACCCCTGGAGGTCGTGCTGCTGGCCAAGGTGTCCTCTGGCTGTGCTGGTGTCATTCAGCTCCTGGAGTGGCTTGAGCTCCCTGACAGCGTCGTGCTGGTGCTGGAGCGTCCGGAGCGGTGCCAGGAGCTGTCGGGTTTCCTGGCGGAGCGGAGGTTCCTGCCAGAGGAGGAGGCGCGGGGGCTGTTCCGCCAGGTGCTGGAGGCCGTGCGGCACTGCACCAGCTGCGGGGTCCTGCACAGGGACATCAAGCCCGAGAACATCCTGCTCGACCTGGCCACCGGGCAGCTGAAGCTGATCGACTTTGGCTGTGGCGCCTTCCTCCAAGACACAGCCTACACCCAGTTTGCAGGTGAGCCCTGCCAGGGGATGCTCCTGGGCATCTCATGGCCCAGCCGGGGTGCAGCCCCGGGGCTCCCCCTATTGCAGCCGGGATGGGATTAATGCTGGAGCCTGGTTGATTTGGGAGGGGGTGTGAGGGGGGCCAGCTCCCAGCACTGCCCACAGCCTTCAGCACCCACTGTGGCCTGGGAGGGGGCTGGAGCTGGGGCAGCTAGCCTGACAAAAACCCCAGTGGGGGTAGCAGAGAGGGGGGTCTGACCCCCTGCCCTGGATGGTTTGGTGTGCAGGCGAGAAGGGCTTGGACTGCTCTGCTCCCATTGTTTGCCTTGGCTTGTTAACATTTTTGGGGGGCTGTGCAGGCGGGGAGTAGAGCAGGCTTTCTACATCACTGGATGAGTTTTTCTTTTGTGTGTCATGGTTGGCCTTCCCAGGGTTTCTGCTGCCCTCTTCCAGCACCAGTGGCTTCTTTTCCAGCCCTGAGTTTGTACACAAGCCCTGGTGCTGGTGAGAGGGCAGTGGTCCCCCCGTGTGCCACCGGGGCAGCCCCCACAGGCCATGGGGTGCTGGGGCCAGGCTCTGGGAGCAGCAGCATCCCCCTGCTGAACTCTGTCTGTGTTCCACAGGAACCCTGTCCTACAGCCCACCAGAGTGGATCCAGCACCAACGCTACCACGGCCAGGCAGCGACGATCTGGTCCCTGGGCCTCCTGCTGTGCCACCTGGTCATGGGGAAGCACCCGTTCAGGAGGGGCCAGGAGATCATCTGGGGGCGGATTTTGTTCCCACGACGGCTCTCTCAAGGTGGATCCTCATCTCTGGGCACGGGGGCAATACCAGTGCTGGGAGACAGCAGCAGCTCGTGGGCATCCTGCTCTGGCAGCTGCTGAGGAGGTGGCACATGTCCTGCTCTCCTCCAAACAGAATCCATGGGGAAGTTTAGGCCCAGCTCTGGGCACACCCAGCATGGCCTGGGCATGGGAACAGGGGGGCAACTTCTCCAACTGACTGGTGATTCCTGGTTTCTCTCCCCAGAGTGCCAGGATATCATTAGGAGGTGTTTGTCCATGCAGCCCTTGGACAGGCCCTCATTAGAAGAGCTTTTCAATGATCCTTGGGTGCAGGGTGTTCCTCTGCCCTAGAGGATGGCAGAGATCCACGTGCACAGTTGGATCCAGGGGCCTGGCAGGTAACAGCTGCACACATCTCTTGGCAATCAGTGGCAAAGCCAACCAGACTGGTTTTGTCCTGCCTGTAGCTCTAAGCAGGGGTCAGCAGAAGGGAACACGCAGCTCTTGGGCTGGAGCTGAGCTGGACACCTGGTGTGGCAAGTACTGGTGGCCACCATCCAAGCTGGTTATGCTTGTCTGGTTCCCTGACAGCTTGGGGCCCTGGGCGGAACCCAGACAGCCTGGTCTGGCCCCAGGGAAGGAGAAGGAGCCCCTGGAGGAGCTGTAACCAGGTGGGGGTGCTGCTGCTGGGGACAGCGAGGATGACATCAAGGATGACAACCTCTTCCTCCACCTGGTCACCAGCAAGCTGAAGATGATGGAGTTTGATTCTGGCACCTTCTCCAAAGCCAGGCTCCAGAGGGAATTTGCAGATGAGTCCAGACACAGGGGGATGCTCCCAGATTTGGGCATTGCACAGCCTGGCCAGGAACCAAAGGTTCCCTCTTTGCTGGGCTGGATGCAGCTGATCCTTCAGTCGGCTGCCAGGCTGCTTTGGGCAGGGCTGGGGGGTGGGCTGGGGTGGTGATGAAATGGGAGTGGGCTCCTGGCCCTACCAACAGCCCCCAGCACCCACCGTGCCCCGGGCTGGGGCTGGGGCTGGGGCTGGGGCAGCCAGCCTGACACAAACAAAGCCCCATGGTGGGAGCAGAGGTGGGACTCCAGAACCTGTGCAGGGGCTGCTTTGCTTTGCAGGCAAGGAAGGGCTTGGGCTGCTCCACTGCCCCTGTTTGCTTTGGGGTCACCGTTATTTTGGGGGGCAGTGCAGGGGGGAAGGGAGAGAGCCTGGGCTTCCCTCACCTGTGGGTGGGTTTTTCCCTGGCATGCAGGGACTGGGCCTTCCTTAAGCCCCTGACAGAGATAAGAGTTTTCACCTTTTTTCTTGTTCCCCTTTTTGTCTGTAATCTCTTTTCAATAATTTGTTGTGTGTTTTCCTAGAGGAAGCGTTCCAGGTGGGGTCCAGTCTGGATGGGGAAGTGCTTGGGAGCAGCTGTGGCGTGGATGGGCCGTGCCCTTGGAGAAGGCTGAGGACATCATTTGGAACCAGCTTTTCTTCTAGCGGGGGATGGCGTCAGGTGGGTCCCGTCTGCTTGGCAGAGCTTTGGGGAGATGGCAGCGAGCACGGGAGCATCCTGCTCTGGGCAGCTGCTGAGGGCTGGATGTGCCGTGGCCGGCTGCAGGCTGGGTGCATGTCCTGCCCTCCTGCTCTGCTGCCAAAGGCAGCAGGGATGGGCAGCTCTGGGCACAGCTCTGGGCACGGCCAGCATGGCCTGGGCACCGCAGGCAGCTGGGACAAGGGGACAGGAGCCTTCAGCTGACAGGCCCTTTCTGGTTTCTCTCCTTGCAGCCGGGCTCTGCAGGTGCTGAGGCTGCTCTGGGCTCTGCCAGGGCTCTGCTGGAGCTCAGCACCAGGCCGCAATCAGCCAAAGAAGAAATGGGGTGACCTGCAGCACAGACCTGCTGGAGCATTTCAGCAACACAGCTCAAGGTTGCAGAGTGTACACCTCCCAGGGAAAACATGACACCACCCAAAAAATAAACTTGTTCAATAGCTTCTGAAACGAAATCAATCTGGGATGACCCCAAATGACATTTTGCAGCTTGCTCAAGCTGTATCTCAGCCCTTCTCTGAACAGTTCTCTCCCCCACCTGCCTTGTACTTCCCAACTGCTCCCTCTTTTCCCCCAGTGAGTTCCCAGCCCATGGCAGTCTCCATCACACTGTTGTTTTCCTTGATGCCCCTCACCATGAGGAAGGCTGAGCCCCAGGCTTAGGGACTCATCCTGTCACTGGCTGAGGAGCAGCAATGTCTCAGAGGTCCAGTGGGATTTTAGTGTCATTCAGAGCTGCTCTCCAGCCCTCAGCTCTCCTCACTGCTGAGTTCCCACTCCCTTTTCCTCGTCCTTGCAGCAGGATGAGCTCTGTGAATCCCCTTGAGCCTCCCCACTCTTCCCAGCCCACGCACCCACCTCAGTTAGGCTGAAGCTGCAGCTTCTCTGTCTCCTCTGGCACACCAGTCCAGTCCCCTGTGCGGGGAGCCCCAGCCCCAGAGCACAGCACTCAGCAGTGCACTCCGGGCTGGAGCAGCTGCCCTGCAGCCCTGGCTTGGCTGTTGGTGGCAAGGGAATGCTCCCTGTTTGCAGCTGTCCCTGCAGGATGGCCCCAGGGCAGAGCCCTGCCGGGCTCCCACTGCAGTCCCTGGAGCTTGGGGCAGAGAGTATTCCCAGAGCTGAAGTTCATGGGGAGCACCTGGAGCTGTGGCTTGCAGTCAGTGTTGGCAAATGTTGTGTTCTCATCTCCTGCAGCCTGTGGGGAAAGCAGCCTGTGCTGCCAGGCCTGTGTGTGCCAGAGGCTCTTGGATGTCTCTGTACCCATGGACAGAAGGCTCTGTGTGTGCCAGGGGCTCTTGGATGTCTCTGTACCCATGGACAGAAGGCTCTGTGTGTGCCAGAGGCTCTTGGATGTCTCTGTACCCATGGACAGAAGGCTCTGTGTGTGCCTGGGGCTCTTGGATGTCTCTGTACCCATGGACAGAAGGCCCTGTCTGTGCCAGGGTTTCCATAATGTCTCTGTACCCATGGGTATGGAATAGCATGGACACTGAATGTGTCAGTCCTGTTGCTTGCATGCTCCTTCCTTTGTATACAAGACACATCCATGCACACCCCCATGTACAGATACATTCAAACATCAGGGAGGGACAGATTTCCCACAGAGCTCTAACTTGGGCATAACTCACCTTTTAGCTGGTGGCCAGGAGATTTTTTTCCCCATCTCTGTGTGAGAAGGTGTCCAGGAGCTGAAGGAGCAGCATTTAGAAGCAATTTCAGGATTTCTAGGCAGGAAGTGGAGCTGACAACCATCCACGTAATTCGCCGTATTCATCAGGATGTGCTGCTGGTTCTTTGGGAATATGGCCCAATGGAGACACAAGCCTTGGAAAATTCCCAGCGCTCTGTGGATTTGTGCAAAGGGGGAGCAGCAGAAACACTTTGTGTCTGCTCTGGGGACACAAGGCCCAAGGAGCTGCGGTGGCAGAGGGTGACCTGGGCTGGTGGCAGGTGAAGTCCTGGTTCATGACATCCCAGAGTGGCACAGGACAAAGCTCCAAGCACTCCCAACCCCACTGATGAAGACTTTGTGATGCTGCACATCCTATAGGAAAAGCTGCTGTCACACAATGCACTGGGATTTGTAAGTTTCATTTTCAATACTTTAGGTCCAAGTTTCAAACTGCAATATTTTTGTTCTCAAGACACAGTTGTGCACAATCCATCTCTCATCTTCCTATTGCTTCAACTCCAATTTAAAAAAAAATCTTAATATAGGGAACAAAACCCAAAGTCTTTAAAAAAAAGATGCTGAGGTCAGTCCGTAAGATGGATCCAGGCCATCAGAACATGCACAAAGTAAATGAGTTCACCTTTTAAATAGATCAGTTACCTCTTAATCCAAATTACAAAAGATTTTCACTACACATTTGTTTCTTTTTTTCTCTTTCATATTTTTCTCGTTTTTTTTTTCTTTTTTCTTTTTCTTTTTAAGCAGATAACACGTCCTGAAAAAGAAATGTTCAGCAAAATGAGATACATTTCTGATAAACAATGAAAATATTTACTCCTCTGTTTACTTTTCTCTGGATACCCTGAGGTAAAAAATCTAGCAGATATGAGCAGAGGTGTCAGGTGTTTGCTTTGGACTAAGCTGGAGTTCAGCACTGCTGACATCCTGGTCCAGCCAAGAGTTGCAGAATTCTTTTGCACATCTCGAACCATGTGTGTGCAGGCAGAGCACCTGCAGAGCTGACACACCAGTGCACGTGAATAACTCTGTTACTCCCTCACAGCATTTGGGCTCTGCCCCAGAACGAGGTGCTCCAGCCCTTGGCTCCTGGTTCCCGTGGGGAGCAGCTCCCTTCCCTCTGGCTGAGCTGCTCAGGCAGAGCCCGGCAGCTCCTGGCCCTGCAGGGCTGAGGCTTTTCCCCGTTGCTGGGCACAGACGGATGGAGCAGCACTGCTAAACACGGGGGCACACAGGGGGACCAGCAGCAGCTGCCTTTGGCCACCTGAGGCTCCAAGGCCCAAACTCAGAGCAGACAGGGCTGGAAGAGACTCGCAGGCTCCCTGCTGGCTCTGCTGCCCCACTTGTGCCCACCTGGGAGCCCCCAGGGCCAGCAGGGACTTGAGGTGGCAGCCCTGGGCTCCTGGAGCTTGTGCAAGGAATGGAGCTGGGGACTCCCTGTCCATGGGGAGCTTCCAGATGGAAAAGGCAGCTCCAAGGGCAGAGAAAGGAGGGTCTCGACCCCTGGATCTGTGCCAGTCCCACAGTCCTGGGCAGCAGCCACCGAGCCCTGGAGGAGCAGAGGGCACAGCAAGAGGGACAAAAGCAGGCAAGGTCAGAGACTGGAGAGAGCCAGACCCGGCAGCAGGAACAGCTGCTCCATTGCACTCTTGGAGAAAGCTCTTGGCTGGTTCAAAGCGCTGAAAGGCGTACAGGGCAGAGAGGAGGCCACACCAAACACTGCTCCTGTTTCCACAGCCTCCCCTCTCCGTGTCCCAGAAGGAATTGGATGGACTGTGTTCTTCTCTCCGAGTCGTCCGGTTCAGCACGAGCAGCTGAGCACCAGGAGCTGAAGGAGCTGAAGCCTCAGGCCTCAAGAGCTGGGCCTGAGGAGACTTTGTGAGCAAATGAATGCTGCTAACATGGACCTGGCTGAATGCAGATAGACTCATGGAATTGTTATGTGTATTTTAGATAATTCGTGCTTGTGAGAAATAGATGTTTGAAATATGCTATATTGGTAAGAAATATTCTGTAAGTTTTTTTAAGCACCCCACCAAGGACGGGAAGGTTGCTTCACAGTATTTCAAACCCGCAGCTGGCAGCAGGGAGAAAAGGACCTAATTTGCAAACGAATGGACGTGGCCGGCTCGGAGATGGGTGCTTTTCAGCACTGGTGGGTTCCTTTGTCTCCCCGGTGCTACACTGCAGCTCCTGGCATGTAGATGTTAGCAAAAAGGATTCTCTTTGAGGAAAGATCGAATACTCAGATCCTTTGGCATTCATCATTTTTCAAGTATCTTATGTTACATTTTACATATTTGTCGTGGTTTGACATGGAAGTGAATTTTTTCAGGAAGTTGGGTCAAACCAATCAGTGGTCAGGTTTGGATATTGGCACACTATTTTGAATTCTTCTGATGAAAAGCACCTACTTGGCTGCAGGCTCTTTACTGCCAAGCTCTCAGCAGGATGGCTGGCTGGAGGTTTGCTTTGTCCCTCATCAGCTTCAAGGAGAAACCATCTCACCACCACAGTGACTGCTCAATGTCCCAGTGCAGAATTTTTAAAACACGGGGCTTCTGTTCCCCTCCTATTCTCCAGCATTAGCCAAGGTATTTCAGAATGTTTGTACCGATTTGCTGAATCCCTCTGGACATTTAGAAAGTAAAACATTACTGAACTGCTTTGCTGGCTGCTTTTGTTTTATTGGTAGCTGCACATTTGAGCTGGTAAAACGGTTTGCTGTTGCTATTCCAAAATTTGTTCACTAACCTACCATGCTATTCTATATGCTAAACTTTTTGTTTCTCTCTTCATTCTCTTTCCCTCATGCATCTCCATTCTCGTCTTTTTCTCATTTTATGAGCTAGTTCCCTTTCTCTAATTCCCTTTTTCTGCGTCAAATCCCATATATAACAAAGTGTCTGAGATTTTACTCTGCAAGTTGTTGTATGTAATAAACTTCTGTATATCTTATCCAGCTGAACACAATGGCACCACTTACACGCCCTAAGTGACATGTACATGTTTGGAACGCCCAACGAGAAACACGCTGTAAGTAGTTGAGAGTGAGATAACCAGAACCATCAGGGAGAAACAACTGAATACCGAACTCCAGGAGCAGGTTCTGTTCAACTTGCCACAGTGAAGGAACTCCACATGAATAGGTGCAGCCCAGAAATGAAGAAAGAGACTTTGCCTCAGGCAAGAAAAACCATATATAAATCACTTGGACAGAACAGTCGGGGTGAACATAGGGGACCCTATGCTGCAGTGGTCAAACCTGTGTCTCACCCAGCGCCGATCCCGGGCTCGGCACTGACCTTTTTTTGATAGTGGCTTTTCGTTGTTATTCTCTAAATTTATATTTGGACAATTTAATAAATTTTCTTTAATTAATAAATTGGAGCATTCATTTATAACAATCTTGAATCCATCTATAACATACTAAAAATCCTAAAGCTTTAATTTCTTACCCATGTGACATACTAAACTCCTTTCTACAATCTCTACAATCTATTTCACACTTTTGTGGTTTCTAGTTTACCTTGAGGCTTTGGAAGTTTTCTCCATGAATGAGGGTCAAAGTCAGTGCTCCCCTGGGGGTCAGGACACCCCAGAGCAGACAGAGAAATACTCCCGGTGTCCTGGGTTTCCACAACATCCCTTCCTCCTTTATTCATTATACACAATTCACAAAGTTCTATTGTGACATTTGGGTCTTGGCCAGTCCTTTTCTGTAGGGTATTCAGTGTCACAGTGAGCAGCCAAATTGTCAGCCTTATTTCACATTATCAATTTTTAATTCTATCTGAAAAAAATGTATAATCATGTTCTATTTTTATATAACTGTCATTAATGATGATAATAATAATATTATATTTCACTTGCACAAACGAACCTGAGCTCAAGTTTTAACCTTCCTCTGTCCCTCCATGTGGGAGCATTCCAAAAGCAATTCTTCCTTCTGTTGGTGCTGTTTCCAATGTGCCATTTACAAACTTCACCCACATATTCCCAAACCCACATTTCTTTTCCTTCTTCCACATGCAAGTTTTGGATGCATTTGAAGACATCCAGGGGTTCAGCCTCTTTTAACAGAGTGCCCCACTGCTCACAGGGTGCTCTGACCTCAGCCCACTCCAGAGCCAGGGAACTCCAGGGAAGGGCTTCCCATCTGGGAATTTCTGATGGGACTGATTCCTCACATTTACATTTAAAAAGTGACATTTTGTTGTGATCTGGCCAGACTGTGCCAGTTTTGTTTCCCCAGTGGGCAGGGTCAGCACCAAAGACACAGACACCAACTGAAGGAGTCAGTGTCATTGACTGTAGCTCAAAGCAGCAAAGAATCACAAAAGGAACAGCTCAGCAATGCACCCAGCCAGCAGCACCAGAGATTGCAGCAGTGATTAAGAAAGATCCAGCCCCAGTTACCCTCAGGCTTTACCATGCCCCAGATCCACACAGCAGCTGGGGAAGCTGTCACAGCCAAGGGCTGCAGAGCCACTCCTGGACACTGGGAATTCCTGCAGGTGCCTCCAGCCACAGGTGGGGCTCCAGCCTCGCTGGGAGAGGGCCCAGCTCTGACAGTGCTGAATGAACAAACTGACAGCGCTTCTGGTGCGGGAACATCTGGCTTCATCCTCCTCCTGGGTTCCTCCCAAAGCCTGGCCAGGGCCCAAGAGGAACCAAGGGAGGTGACTTTGACCATTCAGCCCCAGACAAGGCCAGATGTCAGATTTCATGGCCTTGCCTGGCTTCTAAACACAGAAAGGTCAATCCTTGTTTCACTAATGAGTGGATACATCTATCACAGTGCTAATGACCATGCATATTTCATTAGTGAGCAGATAGAAAGATAACCTTTGGTTGGAAGGTTCATCCAGAGGCCACCTTTGGCTCAGGGCCTCACTCAGGGCTGTTGTCCAGGCCTTGGCACTTCAGGGACGTGGTTTAGTGCTGGGCTCGACACTGCTGGGTGACCGGCTGGACTGGATGAGCTCAGAGGTCTTTTCCAACAGAAAGGATTCTGTGATTCCATGATTCCATCTGCTGCATTCAGCCAGGTCCATGTTAGCAGCATTCATTTGCTCACAAAGTCTCCTCAGGCCCAGCTCTTGAGGCCTGAGGCTTCAGCTCCTTCAGCTCCTGGTGATCAGCTGCTCGTGCTGAACCAGACGACTCGGGGAGGAGAACACAGTCCATCCAATTCCTTCTGGGACACGGAGAGGGGAGGCTGTGGAAACGATGGCTCACGATACCGACTCCACGCCAACAACAGCTCCATTATGCATTGTTCCCCTTTCAAACCTTAACTGACCACCGACTGACCAATGCCTTGTTTCTCTTTCAAGGGTCACGTTCCCACCCATTAAACAATACACTTTTCTTCATTGTCTTGTCAACCTGCTCAACCATGGATCAAATATGGCAGGGCCTCAGACAGGACTCAGGTTCCTGACACAGTCGTTTGGGAAATACTCCATTCCTCAAATTCTCCTTTGCTGGTCAAGAGCCTCCTAAAAACACTTTCTTCCCTTTGAATGCATTCCAGCGACCTTCTTAGCAGGACCACTCTCTTTATTCTCAAGGCTAAAATAGCCACTTGCACACATTAAGCACTGCAGTGGGGCAATACAGGGTTCAGCCAGCCTGTTAAAGCTAAAGGAATTCACAAGACTGAGCCCTATTTGTTACACTTAACGCCTCTCCTTCCTCTTCTGGGAATCAAACACAAGCATTTCATCCATACACCCTGCGAGTGCTCTTGCTGAGTGAAGCCACATTGCTGTGTCAATAAAGCAGCCAGGACTCAGTTTCTTCATGCAGGGAAAGCCAACTCTTTATTCACATAACTCATTTTTATACCGTTTTCACAGACCTCGTGTTCAACTCCAATTGCCTGGTCGCTTTCTTGCCAAACAATTCATTGCTTAGAAGGTGGTTTTATGTGGACGTGCTAAGACTCTCTCTTTTACTCAGGTGTTTACATTTTTCCTTTGTGGACTCTCATGGGACAGATTTCTTGTTTATTTCAGATGCACACTGTAATAACTGCAGTCATTCTTACGATTTTTCACATGGGAAGTTAGCTAGCTGCACGTAGAAGACATAACAGGCCAGCTGGTCATTTTTAGCAGAGCAAGGCCTGATTTTCTAAGGCCTTTCTTTCACAATACCCCTACCTGTGTGCAACACATTGTGACTTTCTTTCAGAAAATTAATGAAGAAAATACAGATTGCCTACTGCAATTATTCTGCTCTCTTCCAAATGAGTTTGCTACTCAAGCGCTTGCTGTGTGCCAGAGAGCACAAAGCCGCTGGCCTGCTGGCCCTGAATATTTCTGCCAAACGCTCTGCATTGCACACCTTTGCTCTGGCTCAGTGCAGAACTGCAGGACTGCAGGCGCTTCCTCCCAGAGCTGTGCGAGGCACTGGCTCCTGCAGACGGGACCTGACAAGCTGCCACCGCCTCCCGCTGGCCGCGGGTCCCCCGGCAGAACTGCTGTGCCTGAAGGACGCTGCCCTGTGCTCCAGCCTGCCCAGCAGCCCGGCTCCCTGCCCCGGTGCCCGGAGTGCTGCACACGCTGCTGACCTTTCCTTTCCCAGGAGCCACAGGGCAGCCGGCAGAAGAGTAGGAATGCTCAGCCAGGCCACCGGCCCTCGGCTGCCCTTGGCCTTCCTCTCCCCCAGGGCAGACTCCAGACGGCCAATGCCTCCGGTCCGGGCTGTGCCCAGCAGGGCTCCGCTTCCCCTCGGGAGCAGCCAGCTGCCGCTTGGGCTCTGAGAGCGGAGGATGCGCCCGGTGCCAGGAAGAGGCACGCAGGGCCGGGCTGCTGCCTCCTGCAGCTACAAGGGCCTCCTGGCCGCCTGCCCGTGCCGAGGCTCAGGCTGCTCCGGGCTCTGCCGGGGCTCTGCTGCGGCTCCACCCCGGGCAAGGCCGGGCCCGCTCGCACCTCACAGTCGCTGACAGCTCTGCACCGGAGGAGACCTTTCAGAGCACCCTCTCTGATCTTTCTGCTTTCTCAGCTGAGCAAGGCTCTCCTCCAGCCCAAGACATTGCACTTAGGGATACAAGTCCAAGTGGCAGGCGCCCCAATGCTCTCGAGTCACAGCTGAAGGGCTGCATCAGCACAGGGTGTTTGGACTGCCCCACTCCCCCTTTGGTTTTTCCTGCAAATGTCATTGCCCTTTCTGCCTCAAACTGAAGTACCACAGCAGGGCAAAAACAGTCCAGTGGGCCGTATTCCAAAGGCAGTGTGGTCTGAAGAGGATGAATGAAGAAGAGCCTTCCCCACTTTCACACCGTGCCAAAGACTCCCTAAGTGTCACTTTGCACCTTTAAGGAGCAACAGGCAATTCAGAAGGAAATCTTGAGGTTATTCACGGAGTGAGAAAGAAGGGAATCTTCAAGGTGAGTTGTGGTTTCAAACTTTATTCATTTCCAATGCTACTGTTCCCTGTCCTATTAGACAATCCTATCCTAACACTAACCCTAACCCTAACCTACAATCCTAGTCGAAGTAAATGGTAATTGTCCTGATGTGATTATCACATTCTTGTCTCCTTCTTCTTCTTCACTGAAACAATCAGTGGCACCAGGCTGGACTCAGGCTCAGCAAATGTCACAAATGGATGCTGCCCAAAGGAAAAAAATCAACAAAAAGCAATGAACCATGAGTTTCCAAGCTCAGTATTTCACAGGATTCCTCTGGCTCCTAGAAAGATGCGGAAAGAGGAGCAATGGGACCATCTGCACCCCATCTTTATGTGCAGGACCTTGCCATCACAGGCAAACCTGGCCCAGAATCCCACTCATCCGTTTATTCTGGTTTCTCCATCTTGCTGGGATTTTTGCCCTGCCAGTGCTCTAGAAGTGGTGCTTTCTGTCCCTGGGGTTTCTTCCTTTCAGGAAACTCCAGTGACTCCCATAGGTCCCTGTCTTTGAAAGACAGGCACCGTGCTAATTTCCACAGGGAGACAGAGCAGTGTCTACCTTTCCATGCCCTGCCCCTCCTGTGCTGGATGGCACCTTCCTTCCCAGCAGGGCCAGCCCAGTGGCGCTGGCTCCTGCAGTTCCCTCTCTGCCACACGACCTGGCAGTAAGCCTGGGCCAGTTCCCCTCTGCCTGAGCGTGCCAGGCAGCAGATGGGGTTGGGACAAGTCCCTCTCAGCTGTCCCTGTTTGCGTGCCAGAAACCTCTAAGGGTGGGGTGGGGGGCACAAACCAGAGGCTCACAGTGAGCCCCTCACAGCCCCTCCTGCCCACAGCCAAATCTCTCCAGACTGCTCTGCCAGGACTGGCATCCTTGGGTTCCTCCACCACCATTTCATGGCTCTGTACCCTGCATTGCTCTACTTCAATTCTTTTGCCATTAGATAAAACTGAACACCCCACCAAATTACAGAACAGGGCGACAGAAACAGAGGACAGAGCGCCTCTCCTCTGAGGGCAGGCTGAGAGACCTGGAGTTATTCAGCCTGGAGGAGAAGAGGCCCCAGGGCGACTTCATTGCTGAGTTCCAGTACTTCAAAGGGGATTCTCAGGAAGTAGGAAATACCTTTTTTCACAGGCTCAGTTGCAATAGGACATGGGATAATATTTAGAATATATAATGGGGATTGAGTCAGATTAGGTCTAAGGAAGAACTTGTTCACTTGGAGCATGGTGCCACACTGGCAACTGGCACAGGTTGTCCCAAGAGCTGAGTTGCATTTAAAAAAGTGATTTTAATTGTTGCTGATCTCTTGCTCTTTGAGTCATGTTGCTTGCTCTGAGTATGGCTCTGGTAGTAAGTACTGAAAACCAATAATGAGCTTGTGGTTTTCTTGCAGTGCATGCAGGTTTTAATGATTATTATCTCCTACATTTATTAAATACATAAAATATGTTAAGAAGACGGCACCTTGTGGAACAATTTCTGATTACGTATAGATGTTCTGATCTGACAGATGAAGTCTGTCTTCTTTTTAAATGGGAATACACTTAGTATTTATTCAATTATAAAATATTTATGGTCTGCAGCTAAAAACCTGAAACTTCATTCTTTAATAGTAGTGTGAAAAATGCCTATTATATGGCTCTACGCAGATATTTACTACATGTATTATGCTAGGTTGGAAAGTTATGCTGTAGTAACATTTTAATAATATAGTAAATGTAGTTTTGTAATTGAAATTAAGCTTTAGTAGTTAAAATAGAAAATATGTGTGTGTGGTATTCTTTTTGCTCAAGAGAAGAAGATAATCAAGAAATTCTTCACACAGAGATAACAATTACAGAAACCCCTAAATCTTCCAGAGTAGGGGAATTTATGGCTTTCCTTATCAACAAAAAAACCGAACTTCTCCAAACTCGACTTAGACTTCAAGGCACCTGGGATTAACAGGAATTCCTCAACAAGTACCGGACGAATTTTTTGTTTTAAATAAAAAATATGCATATTCATGAAGTGATTTGTGTATGCAACAGGTTACCCCTCTTAAAGAGGGAATTCTCTTTTATCGGGGTCCTTCTCCTGGCTCACTTTTGTCCAGAGAGAGGTACCCAGCCCGGGCTGTAACTTTTTGCTGTTATTGTCTCTTTAATTGTCCTAACTCTAATTGTTTAATCTTTATTACTATACTTGTATTAATTTTTTTTTCCATTTTATTTTTATTAAACCTTTATAAATTTTAAAAACCAAGTGATTGGCGTTTATTACATAGATATGTTCTACCACAGTGGGCTAGTCAGAGTGCACCAATGGTGTGAAAGGTTTTCACTTTGAGACCAATCATATTTCACCTTAGCGATGCTGGTTATCAAAGAGGAATGCTACTTGTTAATAAAGATTATTCTTTGCCTTCTGAAGATGGAGTCTCTTCATTTCCATCCCTGCCTCAGCAGCGACACATGTGGCTATGCACCCAGTGCTGTTACTTTTGCTTTATCCCTTGTTACACCTTTAAAAAATTTTAAAGGGTGAGCCTCGTTTCTCACACTGACCAAATAGTTGCTGAGGCTGCTAGAAACTCCTCTGGCCACCCTGCCAGCCAGCGTACCTCTACCAGAGGATATCTAAGCCCTCTTGCCCAGGGCATTTCAGTAAAATACACCCAACATCCCTGGCAAGGACAGAGAGCCCAAGGTAATTGCCCTGCTTTGCAATCTCATTTGTAGTCAGGCTATTAATTTTAGCCAGGCACCCCTCATTAGCTCGTTTTTCTAAAACAAAAAGACCCATGGCAGTACATCTTGAAGAATGTCTCTGCCAATCCTCAAAAGTCCCAATGACTCACCCCATGGAGCTGTCCCAACACCCTTTGCCAGGGTCAAAGCTCCTGGCATCCACTGTTTACTGCCCTTTGTTAATCAGTTCTGCTTCTTTCTTGTGCCTCACTACCTTTAATAATCTCCCACTCCTCTGGTGGAAAAGACAGCACCAGCACCACCACCTCCCCCCTCCCCGCCGGCAACAGCTGAGTCACCTGGAGCAAAGGGAGGATCCCAGAGACCTCTGGCAGAAGCCTGCCTTCTGAACATCTCCACTGAGCAGTTGATTACCTGTTGTCTCTTCTGAAAACCCTGCCTGATGTCCCTTAACTGCTCTTATTTCTACCTCCTCAGGCAAATTCACCACCTCCAACAAGTGAGTAATTGAGCTTTGAGGAGGGAACGTTTTTTCCTGCAAGTTAACCTAAACCTCACTCCCTCTCAGCTTTCCTCCCAGCTTTCCAAAAGCCTGTAAAACCCACGCGCATACTTGGAATCTGTAAACATTCTCCCACCAAGCTAACTTGAGTTTGGAATTCCAGCTAAAGTCAGTGCTGCTGCTAAGAGAAGGAAAATGGTTCCATGACAGTTGTCTTTTTAAATTTGAGGTGTAATTTAATGTTTCTCTTAAAAGATACCTCACAGGATCCCTGTATGTGCTGTTCCAATAAGTCACTTAGAAATAATCTTTATACTGTTTTGCATAGGATGAAGGGCACTGCCAAGCTGAGATGCCTGTGGAATGCTGAGATTTGGCAAAGCAGTGTACCAGCTTCATCTACAAAAGGCAATGGCCTTGTTGCTTTCAGCAGAACTGCTCCATTCAAGCAGGTAGGAACTGGAAGGTTCAGTTCATAACCACTAGTTTGACTGTCAATGCCAGAGGCTCAACCTCCACCTGGCCGACGTCCTGGAACGAGTAAGCGCTGGCCAGGAAAGCTGGGAAGGGGGGTGGTGTTGGGTGGGCATGTGACATCCTCTCTGGGACTTTGCTGGGAGAGCTGAGACCCTGCTGTGTACCTTCTTTGGTCTTGGATGTGCTGCATCACTCTTGTCGGTATTTCACTGGGTCTTGAGGAAATCTCTTGCATTTTTTGCAGGTAAATTCCATAGGCTACAAGGTGTATGGAGCTGGGACCAGCAGCCTCTATGGGGGAACAATCACCATCAATGCCTGCAAGGTGAGGTCAGGAGCTTGGCTGTGGGCAAGGACAAGAATACAGTCAAGGAGAACAAGGGCCACAATTTGAACAGAATTTAGATACTTATTTTAGATCATTTTTAGATCCTGTGCCGCAAAGCTGGGTGACTCTGGGCAAGCCATTTTGTCTGTGTAGGAGTTTTCTACTTAAAAAACACCTGGTGGAATTAGACTGGCTTGGTCAAGTGACCTGACTGCTCAGTCTGTAATTGCTGTTACTGCATGAACAGATAGTTCAGTAGCATTCTCAGGAGACACATTAACAGTAGGATTTACAAGCAGTTTATCCCAACAGTTTGAGGAGATGAATGCAGAGCTGGAAGAGAATAAAGAGCTTGCTGGGAATCGCCTTAATAAGCTGGAGGAACTATGTCAGGATCTTGAGGAAGTAACAACACAGAATGAAAAGCTCAAGGTGAGACATCTGTAGCCGTGTGAGGGTGAAGGTGTTCTGTGGGATGGGCTGCCCTCAGCTTTGCAGTGATGTGTCTGCAGAAAACCTCATCAGCAGTTCTGAGCCTGCTCTTTCGCAGTGTTACACTTTGCTCCAGGTACAACTCAGCGAGTCTGTGGCTCCGCTTGCAGCTCAGCGCGTTGGTGACAGCGTGTGGCCACCGTGGGAAACTGTACTGGTTTCCTGCCCGTTCCCGTTCTGCTCTTTTAGTCCATTTTAAGCATGTCTGGTTCAAACTGTTTTCACCTCTTTACAAGTAGTGATCCCTCCTCCACCTTCCCCACGTCCTGTGCAAGTGGAACCAGAGAACAGAAACAATCAGGGAACTTGTGTGGGGAGAGAGGCTCTTGAAAGAGTCATTGAATTTCTGTCCTTCCCACTGTGGGGGATGGCTAGATAGGAAACAGCCTATGAGTTTGTGATGTTTTAAAGGTGGTAACACAAGAAGCTGTGGCTCTGTGGTAGATAAGTATATCATGGAGAGAATAACCCAAATTTCATCTTAGTGGTCAGTGCCAGTTATACAAAATGTCTGTCTTGATAACCTAAATCCAGAGATCTGATGCTGGGAACTGTCTTGAGGCACCTCTGAATTCTGTTTATCCACATGAGTTTGTTTTGAGAGAAGTGGTCTTTAGCTTACAGCTTTCCTTTTCCCTCCCTAATTAGTTTTAAGCTGAATGCATGTCTATATGTGTCTGTTTCACTGCTGCTAGTCACAATCATTTGCTAACTTTTTTTTCTAGTTCAGTTCTCTGGGTTTTTATTAATTTCTCTCTCTGTCAGTCATTATGGTTTACTGGCAGAATGCTAACATAATGCCTACTTGCATGTGCATTTTATCTGTTCTCTCATACTTTTCTATGTGTCCATCTTTATTGATCTGAGTGATTATGCTTTATTATGTTTTCCATGGTCACATCTTTGAGAGAAACTATTTCAGGACCCAAGAGTCAAAAACTTCTGTCATGTGGTTGTGCAAGAGAAGCAGCCTAATGCATGCAGAGAGCACAGAGATTTTTTAAAATAGGTACTGAATCCTATCACTTGGACCTACTTCACAGCAATGCTATTCAAGTTCTATTTTTGTCTTTGCTTGTGGCAGCTTGATTCACTGTTCTCCTTTCTTGAGAGACAGAAACCAAAGGCAAGGGGATAATTTCTCTTTTTGTGGCATTTTCTTGTGTCCCAACCAGGTTGAGCTGTGACGGGCAGTGGAAGAGGCTGTGAAGGAGACCCTGGAATATCGCTGCATGCAGTCCCAGTTTTCTGTTTTGTATAATGAGAGTCTCCAGCTGAAGGCACACCTTGACCAGGCCCGCACGCTGCTCCGTGGCACCCGCAGCACACACCAGCGCCAGGTGGAGCTGATGGAGGTAACAGCTCTGCTCCCTCAGCCTGGGAGCTCTGTCATGCCAGCACCATCACTGCTGGGTCTGCGTGCCTTTGCAAACGCTCAGGGAATTGACGTTTCTGGCAATAATCCAGGCTCTTGTGGTACCTGATATTGATGAGGTGAGAGATGTTCCAGGTTCAAAGCACCGAGTTCTGTTTCCTTTTTGTTCCTCAGAGGGATGAGGTCAGCCTTCACAAGAAGCTACGCACTGAGCTGATTCAGCTGGAGGACACCCTGACACAAGTCTGCAAAGAATATGAGATGTTGAGGATAGAGTTTGAACAGACACTTGCTGCCAATGAGCAAGCATGTATGGTGTTGTTCTGCTGAGCCTGAAAACAATCACCTATCCACCAATGCTCATTAGGGGCTACAGTGCACAAGAACACTTGTGTTGATTCTTTGTTGCTGTTAAAGACTTGTTCAGGTCTCTTCACCTCAAAACAAAGCTTTTCACCTGTTTTATTGGGAGGCCAGCTCCACTTCTTTCTAGATGCTGCATAATAGATCCAATTTGGTAACAATTTGGTTTATGGTAGGATATTTTGAATTATTAAAAATTTCTTGGGGCGGGAGGATTCATTTCCAAGTCTGTAAGGACAATCTAGATAGCAAAGCAGTAATTCTTAAATTTCTTCAGAGGAAATAAATTAGTTCTGAAGTGGCATTTAAATCCGATTTCTTTTGTAACATGACGTGTTTCCCTTAGGATCATGGGCATAAAAAGAATGCTAAGTGGGAGCTTAGGACTGTGAATTTGCAAGGATTTGTGGTTGTATATGAAACTGGTATGACTTTTTTTCTGCAAGTGTTTTGTGTTGATCTGTTATGTAGCAGAATGGTGATAATCTTGTTTTATTTGTCATTGTCACTTAGCTTGTTCTCCATCTCCATGCAAGAAGGTTGACAGAAGTGTGGTTTGTTACCGAGGTGTTTCTGTTTTTGTAGGCCCCATTAATCGGGAGATGCGTCACCTCATCAGCAGCCTCCAGAATCACAACCAGCAGCTGAAGGGAGAGGTGCTGAGATACAAGCGCAAACTGAGAGAGGCCCAGTCTGACCTGAGCAAGGGAACACAGCAGGAAATGCCAGAAAAGAGGGGAAAGTGCTTAGGAGAGGGGGGAATGCTGTCACTCTTGCCAGGAGTATCAACCTTTCTGATCGGCTGTGCAGGATGCAGTGAAATTTTCTGTGGAGCTCTGCACTCTGCTGCTTCCTTTGACTAAATGAATGCTTTTTCTTTGTGGCTGTGTAGTTGCTCCGTGGAAAGGGGGCATGGAAGCATGGATCTGGGAAGACAAGGGAGAAGAGAGTAAGGAAGACTCCTGGCTCATGGCAGCTGAGAAGAAAGCAAAAGCTGAGGTATTCCTAATTTCTCTTCCTCTTTTCTTTTTATTGTGTTACTTAAACTTCTTTTCAGCTACTCTGCAGCAGAACTGTGTTGTTTCTCTCCTCAGAACTGAGGATTGTTTGTCTTCTCAGCTTTGTCACTTGGAGATTGGAATGGTCTGCAGATAAACGGGGTCTAGTTGCTGGTGCAGCCACACACACACAACAATCTCTAGGTTCATAAGCACAGACCCATTTGCAGATCCCTTGAGTTCCAGCATGTCCGTCTGTTTGGGACCCCTGTGGTTCCAAGCCCCTCTTGCCTTCTTCACAAGCAGGTCTCACCTATAGGCAGCATTTCCTCTGTGCAGCACATATACGTGGGGTAAAGAGTTAGATTGAACGGCGATACTTCAGAAAATGTGTAATGAAAAGATACAAGAAAATAGGACAGGACAGGCTGTGATGATCATGGGCAAGGCCGAGCCAGACAAATGTGTACTGACTGCCCATATTTTCCATAGGACTGGTTCCTTTTATGCCCTTCTCTGTCTAACCCCAATTTGTTCATCCTTGGTCTCCATTTCCCTGCACATTGCTCCTGGATTTGAGCGGCTCTTGATTCCCACAGCTGTCCCACTTCAGGAGCCATTCCTGCTTTACAGTGTCATCAATTACAAAGTCTAAGCTGATCTTCCTGGAGGTTGTTCCTGTAGTTTCCTGGAAGCTGTTATGACTGGAGAGGTTTGCTTCTTCTCTGTGTCTCTGTGCTTGTTTTGTCAGGTTTGTGTCTCTGTATATTCTGGTTTGGGTTTTCTCCTTCTCGCACACTCAGATAACCTTGATGGAATAACCATTTTCACACTCCCATGTGCTCTCATCAGTTAGTGGGACTGACCAAGTTTCGTTCTCATCACTGAACCCCTTACCATTTGTCTGCCAAGTTTGTATCTCTGTATGTTTTATTTTACTTCCTCCTTTTCCTATTATTTCCTTCTTGTATGGAAGAAGGTCTTTGACCAGATGCCCTTAAGGAGCAGATGCTCTCTGAGCACATACCCATACATGTACAATTGCAGGAGACTGATGTTCCTACTCTGATAAAAGATGATGTGATATTTTCAAAGGTGTGGAAGTCAAGATCTTGGGCTTACAGCCCACCTCAATGGTACATCTGCCTGTAATACTCTTGTCAAAACAGCCTGGGGTTTTTTGCCGTGCTTTGAAGGCAGTCCTGAGTGTTTCAGAGAATTGTGGAGAAAGCAGGCTCTTAACAATGCTCAGGGCATATCCTTGTGTTTAGTGTCATTTTTGGTTGGTTCTTGTAGCTTGAAGAACTGAGGCAGAGGGTGAAAGAATTGGAAGACAAGGAAAAAAAGGAGAGTAAGAATGTGGCTGATGAGGATGCCCTCCGCAAGATCCGAGCAGTGGAGGAACAGATTGAATATTTACAGAAGAAACTTGCCATGGCTAAGCAGGTGAGAAATTCCTGATGAGTTCTCTTTTGGCTGGGGCAACTGAATGAGCTGCCTTCAGGTTACGTCCAGGAAGAGAGAAGGAATTTATATCTGTATGGGCCAGAGATGGGAGTTTAGTGCTTGTTTACCAAAGGGGAAGAAAACTTCCCCTTTGAGCAAGCAAAAGAACTACCAATAAAATAACCCCCTCCACCCTCAGCTCCAGGATATCGCAGGCAGGCCATGGTGGGAAATTTTAAATAACAATTACACATCAAATAAACAATTAAACATGTGGCCTCGGTGAAGCGCACAGAGGAGAATTGCCTTCATCAGCCATTAGGGGAAGAGATTACAATTTCTTTTTAAGAATTATTACCTCCTCAGTTCATCTAGTGAATATGTTTGCATGGAAGTGGTACATATCATCTGCTAAAAAAGGCTCAATCCAATGAGAGAGCAAGACCACCTCAGCAGGGTAGAGGCAAGCCATTTCTTCTTCCAACATCTTCCAAATTTCTTCTTCCAACATCTCAGATCTCAGACTGTCTCTCCTCTACTTTAAATCAAGGACGAGTAATATTTTACAAAGCCTTCATTTCTCAGGAAAGGGTTAAAAGTTCAGACTCCCTGGACGGCTGAAATCTCTGCCCAGCAGCCAATTTCTAAGGCTAAGGCTGGGCACCTTCCCCCCCTTCTCCTTCTCCCATGCCGGCAAAGTTACAGGTGTGGTCGGGACTCTCTGTCTTTTCTCCCTGGGGGGGACGACAAAGGTATCTCCGCTTCTCTCTACTCTTCTGTCCACAGGAGCTGGCTCAGTTCCAGTTCTTTAGCTCTTTTGGTTTACTTTGACCAGGCCGCATAGCTTCCCTTCCCCCACCCAGCGCATGGCTGGGCAGGGGAGGTCTGCACTGCACTCTGACTGGAACCAAAGAGAGTGAGCTCTTGGGAGTTGTTGCTTTTAACCCTCTGTGTTCTCAGAGGCGTGCCTATGCCTTTCAGTGGTCACTCCAGGTGCTAATATCTAAACCTGACCACTGATTGGTTTGACCCAACTTCCTGAAAAAAAATTCACTTCCATGTCAAACCGCGACAGGGGTCCAGGGCACAGTTTGGCCAGAGCCTGTGAGTCTTTTGCAGGAGGAAGAGGCCCTGCTGTCAGAAATGGATGTCACAGGCCAAGCCTTTGAAGACATGCAAGAGCAGGACATCCGCCTGATGCAACAGCTGCGGGAGAAGGATGATGCCAACTTCAAACTGATGTCAGAACGTATCAAGTCCAACCAGATCCATAAGCTGCTGAAAGAGGGAAAGGAGCAGCTGGCAGACCAAGTTTTGACACTGAAAACACAGGTAATAGGGTAAAGTGAAAGAGGACAAGAGAGCTGGTGGGGAGGTGGAGGTGTGAGTTACCTGTTTCAGGCAGCTGCACACAGCTAACTGTTTGCTTGCTCCCCCACTGAGTGAAAGGGGAAAGAACCAGAAGGGACAAAGTGCAAAAACAGATGAGATGAAATAAAGGGAGTTGAACAGCTAAAGCAAAGATGTCCATACAAGCCAAACAAGAAATGAATTAATTGGTTACTTCCTGGGGCAGGTAGGAGTTGAGCCATCTCCAGCAAGGCAGGGCTTCATCACGCCTTATTGTTATTTAATAAAGGCTGCAGCTCTGAACATCCTCCCAGTCCTCCTTTCCAGCAGCTGTTATTGCTGAGCACAGCACTGTAGGGTATGTAACACCCCTTGGGCCAGCGGGATCAGTTGTCCTGGCTGTGTGGCATCCCAGCTTCCTGGGCATCCTCAGCCTACCTGCTGGTGAGCAGCATGAGTCACAGAAGGTCTTGGTGCTGTGTAAGTACTGCTCAGCAGCAGCTAAAACAGTGCTGTGTCACTGACAAGACTTTTGCTTCAAAATGCAAAACATAGCAACATGTGAGCTGCTCTGAAGAGAATTACCTGTCCTCACCAGAATCAGTCCAGGATGGAGCGTTCCTCTCACCAGCCTAGGAATGCATCAGGCTTCAAAGGAAACTGTCTTTGTAAAAAACTGAGACTGCTTTAGGAGCCTTAAAATGTCCTGTGGGTGAGGAAAAGTGGTAAATCCTTTTCCTGTTGGAATGGTACTTCTGCCTGTATATTCTACCTGTAGCTATATGTATTGGTAACAAGCAGGAGGAGTTGGAAACCACGGTTCAGTCGAAACTACCTCCTACAAGGGCACAGGCTGGGAGAGGAAATCACTGAGAACACTGGAACAGAGAAGGACTTGTGGATTCTGGTGGATGAGAGGCTGGACCTGACCCAGCAGTGCACGCTGGGAGCCCAGAAAGCCAACTGCATCCTGGGCTGCATCCAAAGCAGCATGGGCAGCAGGCTGAGAGAGGGGATTCTGCTCCTCTGCTCTGCGCTTGCGAGACCCCAGCTGCAGTGCTGCATCCAGCTGCGGGGTCCTCAGCACAAGAAAGACACACGGACCTGTTGGAGGGAGTCCAGAGGAGCCTATAAAGATGATGAGAAGAAATGAGCACCTCTGCTACAAGAACAGGCTGAGAGAGCTGTGCCTGTTCAGCATGGAGAAGAGAAGACTCAGGGGAGCCTTCATTGCAGCCTTCCAGTAGCTGAAGGGGGCTTAGAAAAATGAAGGAGAGGAACATTTTATATGAGCATACATTGACAGGACAAGAGGCAATGGCTTTAAACTGAAAGAGGGCAGGCTTATATTAGATGTTGGGAAGAAATTCTTCACTCAGAGGGTGGTGAGGCACTGCTGGAGGTTGCCCAAAGAAGTTGTGGATGCCCCATCCCTGGAATGTTCAAGGCCAAGCTTGGATGGGGCTTTGAGAAACATGCCCTAGAGGAAGTTATCCCAGGGAGGCTGGGACTAGATGATCTTTTAGGTCCCTTCCAATCCAGGCCATTCTATGACTCTGTATCCTGTCGTCCTTGGAACCACTGTGGAACTGTTCACTGCCTTGCAGCAAGTCTTTAAGCCGCTGTCCAAAAATTAAGAAATCTTTGTTGCAAATATTTGACTGCTAAGCTTTAAAGTGTTGACCATAGAGATCTGGGTACAGCTCTTTGGATACAGGCACAGCTGTTCAGGGAGAAAAAGGCAAGCTGAATGTGTGCTCCCTGGTGATGGGGAAGCAGGAGTAGTTTTAGCCTGCAGCTTGAATGACAGCTCTGAAGACCCACAGAGCATACATTAATTCCTTCTGTTCCCTCTGTCTCCCTTCCCAAGGTGGATGCCCAGCTGCAGGTTGTACGTAAGCTGGAGGAGAAGGAACACTTACTGCAGAGCAGCATTGGAACGGGAGAGAAGGAGCTGGGTCTGCGAACACAGGCCCTGGAGATGAGCAAACGCAAGGTAAGTGATGCCTTCGTTTCCTCTTGGGTTGTGAGGTGGAGCTGCTGCCTTGTGGGAGGCATGGAAGGCTCTGAGCTCTCACTGGGATTAGAGAACCTGGTATTCCCTGCTTTTGGATGAGTATATCAGAAGGCTGAGGAGTCCTGGAGAGAATTATGATTAAAGTACTGGAGACTGATGTTTTCCTTTGATAAGGAGAAGCAGGTCATATGTTTTTCTGTGTAACCTGTGGTGAAGAGAGAGACAGCAGCCAGATGGACTGGGGTCAAAGCTTTTGTAGCAAAGATGGGATAAGCAAAAGGAAATACAGCTGGGGAATGTGAACACTTTCAACAAATGCCTAAGACGAGTAAAGTAGGTGCATTACCAGTAAAATAAGTCTAAGTTTGTAGCTGATGCTGCCTTTGTTGTTAAGTTTTAGTAGAAATGCAGAAATTACATTAAAACAGGCAGAAAGGAAAGCAGGAATATCCCTGTGAAAAGGAGCTGGGGAGAATTCAGCAGTGACCTGTGTTTAATAGGACAATTTGTGGTATTAAGGGCACTTGGTTATAAAGTCAGAAGAGAACTGGTGAAGAGAGATTGTTAGAAATAGGTATCGTGCAGTTCTGTCTAGGACAGCGATAGAACTGCCTCTGAAACACTTTAATAGAGAAGACATGGAAGCTGGAAGGCTGAAAATAGGTTAAGAAGATAATTGGATGATCATTGGTGTTTTTGTAAGAGATGTGCCTTGCAGTGTGCCAAGGTTTGGCTCTGCCCAAAGGAATCTTGAAGCTAAATGATTAGAACTTGTTGATAATAAGGTAAGAACAAGGGACTAGAGACCACTAGAGCTGTTCTTCTGTGTTTGGTCCTTATATACTGGTTTTCTTTCTCAGGCCATGGATGCAGCCCAGCTTGCAGATGATCTGAAGGCCCAGCTAGAGCTGGCTCAGAAGAAGTTACATGATTTTCAGGAGGAGATTGTGGAAAACAGAGCAACTAGAGAGAAGGAGATGTTCAACCTCAAAAGGGCTGAGGTATATACCCTATGCACAATCCTTCAAGATCTGTCTGCTTTAGTGTCCTTCTCCTTGTACACTGAGCTTGCAGAGGGTTTCAGCTGAACTGCTCTTGGTATCCAGTTTCACTTTGATTTTGGCTTCATCGGGTCTTGGCTCTTTCAGATTTTGTCCCCTGATAACTGGCAACAGTTGTGGCATCAGATGATCATGTTGTCTCTTGGATTATAGGGGATGAAACTATGGCTGGCATGACTTAGCCAGGTGCACGTTCTCTTTGGCCCTTGAAGAAGCTGACAGAGAATGTAGTGCTCCTTCACTTGGTCTCCTGTTTTTCTGCAGGAAGATATTTCTAGGTTGCGCAGGAAGCTGGAGACCACAAAGAAGGCTGACATGGTTCCCAACTGTGATGAGATCCTGATGGAGGAAATCAAGGATTACAAGGTGAGTGTCTGTGTCCATCAGCTTCCCTTTTTACTTTAGTCAGAAGGTGTGTAGGCACACTTTCAGTGTCTGACATCTCTCGTCTGTACTCTGGCACTGGAGAAACCACCTTGTCCTTCTGAGGAATGGAAGTACCGACATGTTGAGACATCTCTGAGCACAGCAGCTGGGCTGCAGGGCCGCTCACAGCTCTATGTGTGTGTCTGTGTCTGTGTGTGTGTGTGTGTGTGTCTGTGTGTCTGTGTGTGTCTGTGTGTGTCTGTGTGTCTGTGTGTCTGTGTCTGTGTGTGTGTCTGTGTCTGTGTGTGTCTGTGTGTGTGTCTGTGTGTGTGTGTGTGTCTGTGTTTCTGTGTCTGTGTGTGTGTCTGTGTGTGTCTGTGTGTCTGTGTCTGTGTGTGTGTCTGTGTGTGTCTGTGTGTCTGTGTGTGTCTGTGTGTGTCTGTGTGTCTGTGTCTGTGTGTGTGTGTCTGTGTGTGTCTGTGTGTGTGTCTGTGTGTGTGTGTGTGTCTGTGTGTGTGTGTGTTGCAGGCCTGCCTGACGTGCCCGTGCTGCAACATGCGCAAGAAAGACGCGGTGCTCACCAGGTGCTTCCACGTCTTCTGCTTCGAGTGTGTGAAGACGCGCTACGACACGCGGCAGCGCAAGTGCCCCAAGTGCAACGCGGCCTTTGGGGCCAACGACTCCCACAGGATCTACATCGGCTGAAGCCCTCTCAGAGCCCCTGCTGGTGCTGAGCCAGCCTCCTTCCCTCCCTCTCAGCTTCTGCTGCCTGAGCTGCAGTGTCTTCTGGGAGGAGCCTTCAGGGTCTCCAAAGAAATACACTCTGGATCTTGCTTCCTTCCTTGGCCCTGTCCCTTTGGTCATGCCCTCAGTTTTTGTGTGCTCTTTGTGCCTGAGAGGAAGTTTCCCATCCCTTGCTTTCACACTGCCAAGGCGGGAACGTGCAGCTGAAGTGCTGCCTTGGTGGGATGGAAGCTGAGCTGCAGCAGAGATTAGTGAGAGCTTTATTTGAGGGCTCTGCTTTGGATGCTAATTAAGTCCCATCAAGGAATGGCACTGCTCCTGGGAGGGAAGTGTTTCCCAAGTAACAGGCCCAACAGAGACCAAGGAAATTGATCTGTACACTCAGTGGAGCAATTCCTTAGGTACCTGTTCACCTTCCTGAGTCAGGGCAAGAACCCTCGAGGGCTGGTGCACTAGGAAACCCTACCCCAAACAAACACGTCTGAATATCCACCAGAGGAGAAAGGAGAGATCTTGGAGACCCTTAGAAAACAGCATTCCATTGACAAGCCCTGGTTGATGTGCTCACCTTCCCCTAGGCTGAAGCATTGCTGCCATTGTCCTTCTCAGAAAAGGGCTTTTAGTGGTTCCTTTGCTGCAGCTTTACCACAAAGATTGACCTTGTTATGTACAAATTCTTCTTAAAGCTGTTCTTTGGTTTATTTTTTCTGGTTCTCCTGCCTCTGGTACTGTCTGCTCTCCCATCCTTTGTCCAGTTCTTGGAAACAATTCTCACAACCTTTAAACTTCTACAGTAGAGACACTTGATCTCTTCCTTCCTCTCCTTTCAAGATATGCTCAGCTAGAACAACTTTTGTCCCTTTGGCTCTATCCCCAGTAGCTTATTCCTGACACAACAGGAGGGCCAGGATGCTGCATTATTTCTGCAGCCATTTTGTCATGGCTGCTGGGAATTTTGGCAGGGATGTGGTGTGGCTTAGCGTCTTGGTGCTCCCTGTGCTTGGAGCATTTGAAGCCTGTTCCTAAAATCAAAACGGGAACTTGTTGATTTGTGACATTTCTTCCTGGGATGTAGTGTTTAAGTAAACTTAATTTGCCTGGAAGGTGCACCTCTCAGAGGTTGGTCTCATGGGTGTCCCTTCCCTGAAGCATGAAATCTCCTGCCTTCCTCCATCCCCTCCCTGCAGGAAATACCAGATACAAAGTAAAAGGAGTTCATCACAGGCTCTTACACTATTCATTATCTTGGGGAAAACATTCAGAATATATGAGTAAAGCCTTGTAAATGATGAGGAATCCGGAAAAGTGAGAAGGAGCACTGCATCCTGCCTTTCCAAGGGGAACCTGGGCTGCTGAGAGTTCCTGCCATGGTGTAAGAGCTGTTAGAAGGAATGAGAGTAGAACCTGCTCCCCTTTCCCTGGAAATTGCTCCCGGGGTTACAGGTTCTGGCAGCAAGTTGGCTAAGGAATGATGTGGTAATGCTGCTGGTAGATTTTGGGGTACAGATGCTTCTTCATCGCACCAGGACCTGGCTCATGAATAAACTGTCTGCATCTTCAAACACCTTGGCTACAGCAGCAGGAGTTCCTTTTACAGCTGTGAACAGCAGCCTGAACTTTGCAGCCCCAGCAGAGCTGCAAAGCCCCTCTGTCCATCCCCAGTCACTCTTGTATCACCTTTCTACTGAAATGAGCTTTGTGTGAACTCTGCCCAGGTTGGCATCCCTCTGCTCCTGGCAGGAAATGGATACTTCAAACAATTTGTATTAGTTCCACGGAGGAGTTTGGGAAACTCCTGTTCTCCCTTAGCAAGAAAAAAATCTTGGTTTTGTTTTAAAACAAAAGCTTATTTCAAGCTCATTTTGGAAGTGACTGAGTTTCTGTCGGTGGACATAATTTTTACACTTAGAAACAATGAACATTTTGGGTTTGTTCTAAAGTAACAGCTTATTTCAAGCTCATTTCTGAAAGAACTGAGTGTCTCTGTGCTTTTAATTAAACCACCGAGAAACAGAATGTATGGAAATAATTAACATTTATCAGGACTAGTAAGTATTGGGGTAAAAAGAGTAAAGCGGTGACAGTATTCTTTATGAAAACATTCTCTAAATTCAGTGTCTTAGACAAGAAAGAAAAAAACCTCATCTCCAGTCTCCCGTGCACCTGCTGTCACAGCAGATCCTCCCCTCTGCCACAGTCTGCAGGCACTGATGTGCCTATGCCACTCCCCTTCCCACAGAAACCCACAGCAATCTCTTGTCCCCAGGGGATCAGGCTGGAGCAGTGGCTGAACGAGAAAATAGTATGTCTTTGTTGGGCAGCAGTAAGTTGAGTCGTTTGGGAAAAGGCACAGCTGGTGATGCACTAATTCAGAGCAATCCGTATTTTGCATTTGACATGGGAGAAGCTCCTCAGACAGCCACCAGAAATAATTTTTGCTTAATAGTAGTTATTAGGTGGTTGACAGTTTTCCATTTATATTTTTGCTTTTAGATGAAGTCTGATTTGTTGAAGGATTTGGTGTTTGGAGCTTTGAAGCAAAACATTTTTTTTTAAGATATGATTGACATTTTACATTTTTTTAATAATATGTTTCTGGGCTCCTGTGTAGAGATAAGGACATAAAAGCCTTGACAAAAATACTTACAAAATTGTCCTGAAATACTTCTTTCCTAGTGTTTTGATGAAAAGAGCAATATTCATGTGTTCTAAACAAGTCATGTTGGAGGTTGTGAGGTACCAGATGCTACACAAAGAAAAAGCTCTTTCTAGAGAACTGATCATCTGAAGGGGGGAGGCAGGGGAAGGGAAGGCAACCAAAGTAACCTCAGTGCCTTGCCCATCAAGTTTGTCAGGAATGTGGGGACATCCCAGATCTATTATACCTACCAAGGTGCAGGCCTGTGGATCTCACTTCTTTGTTTTACATCCTAATTTCTCTTCCCCGTGTTCCTGCATTGGAAGGAGCAGACACACAAAATCAGAGAACAAGCCCTGAGCAGGGAACACACAGCAGCTCTTGAGGCTAATTCGTCTGGGTCTCACTGTGATCAGCTTTTAGTGCTGATGCAGAGCTTTTCATACACAAGGACTTTTCAAAGGTTAGAGATGCAAATAGGTAGAATGTCTTCCTCAATCCACCTGCAGCCTTTGAACTACACCTAACAAGAACACCCCAGGCAACATTTCTGCAGGTGGCAGGAGATACAGGGAGGGGAAAAATTACTTTGGTGACTTATCTGGGAGACCAGAGTTAAGAGACAGCGTTGCAAACTTTCTTTTTCTCTGTAATACAGGATGTGTTGGGAAATGGTTTTTAAAAATATGTAGAAAACGTATTTTAAAAACACAGTCAGTTGGGTTGATGCAGTGTTTATTCAGATGCTGAACAGCTTACACTTCCTTCCCCTCCTCACCCATTCAGTACATTGCTGCTGAAATCACAATTCTCATTCTTCACCGAGGGGGTGGTTTTGGTGACTCCTTTTGGTTTTGATGGGACCTTGGTATCTGAATAAATCATGGTCCAGAGCCCCTTTAGTCACCTCACCTGTGAGAAAGGACCTTATTGTCATCTTAAGACAGAGAAGATTAAGGGAGTAGTTTCACACTGGCAAATATTTCACTTTTTGAGGTAAACACTGATTTATAATAGTGCCCCCTCTCCCTTCTCATCCTTGTCCTATGCCACTGTGAATCCATCCCTTCACCTGTCAGTGCAGTGTTTGCACGGCTTCTCTCTGGGAGGGAGTGGAAGCCCAGCCTAGGCTTATAGGCAGACAGAAGTGGTAGTTTGTTTGTTGCCAAGTTATTTTAAGGTGGGTGAGTTCCTTCACCACAGCCTCAGAGCAGCCACTCCTCCATTTGTGCTGACAGACTGAGGAAAGGTGTGTGGTGGGTTTGCCACCAGGAATTTGTCTGGTGAGCCTGTGCCAGGAGGGAAGGGACTGCCAACACAGAACAGCACCTGCTGTAAAGAGGCATCCGTGAGGAGCCTTCCCATGAACAGAGACTAGACCCACACAGAACACAACAAAAATGTACCAACAAAGGGACATACTGCCAATGTCCCTTGGCATTGGCAAGGGTTTAAACCTTTTTTTGGTATCTTTTTCTTTTTTTTAAATTAATGCACAGAAAGGGCTAAAAAAGTGGAATCTCACTGTACTGTCAGGTAAAGAAACGAGGAACTCTCATTGGGATGCTCCTTGTCTCTCCAGTCCCTTGGGAATGGCTGGTGTTTTCCAGGAGAATAAGAAACTTGCTGTGAAAGGAGGAGAACTCAGGAGGGTGGCAGTGGCTGTGGGCTGCTGCAATTCTGTTCTTCTGAAGAGCTTATTGTCTGGTTTATTTTTGCACCACTTCCTGGCATTACAAAAGCGTGTTACAAATTTTACAGAGGAAGCGGAGAAAGGGAGAAAAGGGGAAGGGCACAGGTATGGTGGCCTAGGGCTCTGCAGTTCTGTTTGTCCGTGCATACTGTTCCAGCTCTGATTTCCTGTCCATGGCGAGTTGCAGCTCCTGCTTGATGATTTCAATCTGCTTCTCCAGCTCTGTCAGCTCTTGCAGCACTGAGGTCCTCGCAGTGTTGAGGGACTCTGCTTTCCCGTTGGTGGTTAAGGATGGTGGAGTCTCTCTCTTCCCCTGTGGCAGGGGGAGGTCCTGGTGCTGATGGATTGTCACCTCATTTTGCCCCTCATCGGTGCAGATGTATTTTTTTCGGTGGCAGTTGCCCAGGTTGGCTGTGTTCCACACCGCATGCTGGCTGTTCCCCCCATGGACCCTGAACAGAGAAAGGAGAGTTAATACCACATCAGAGCCTGCTCTTGTGCGTGCAGACCTCTCCTGTGAGCCATCCTACTGGAAAAATATAAGACTGCTGTTACATGTTATATAGAAATATTATTCCTTTATTCCTGGAATTATCTTTTCTTGCAAAGCACAAATCATTAATGTACATGACCACATTTTTGTCATTGAACCATAGCAGAGGCTAGAACAGAACCCTGAATATCTTCTTCCCCAAAACCTTTTTCAGTTATGAAATTACTCAGCTGGAAGTCAGGAAAATCTGAGTCCTTCAAAGCCTCTGAAAGCTTTTGTGGTTGCAGTGTGCAGGTTTATTACAGTGTTAGTCCTTTGCGTCTCACTACTCTGTCCTGGTTTGGGCATTTGTTTTCACGGAGAAGGAAAGAGACTCCCTAGAGCTGCTGTGGAGAGCTGGAGGGGGAAGCTTTGTCCTTTAGTCTTGAAGTCTTGCTGGGGAGCTGCTTGTGCTCTGGGGGATGGACACCAACGATGTTTATCCAAGCCTTGCAGGTTCATTCCTGAGCTTCCTGACACACCACAGAGACTTAGGGGCTGTCAAATTGAGACACAAATTCCCATCTGGGACTTCTTCAAATGCTTCAATTTTTTTTTTCCTGCAGAAATATTTTCATAATATATTGATTCTAGAGAATCTTTGCCTTCTCTCTGTGGGACTTACCTTTGCTGCCCTCCCAGATCAGGCCAATTCCCAGGGTTCCTTCCCAAACTGAGGAACAGCCCATGGCCTCCATCCTCCAACTGGAACAGAAGGAAGCACAGTTTGCTGTTGTGGGAGAGGAGCTTCTCTTTCCTGCCTGCTTTCCCTTTGGGGCAGGTTGGTGTGTGTTCATTTGATAAAGGGAGCTTTAATCTCTGAAGGAGTTGTGTTTCAAACTGCTCCCTCCTCGAGCTTTTCTGTGGCTATCCTTGGACAAAAGGCCTCTTGGTGGGAGCTCCCAGTGGCAGGCTAAGGAAGGAGATTGATATTTCAGGGCTGTGACTGCTGAAAGCAGTTGGTTTAAGGGGTGGCTACTTTTCTCACCTGCCTGCAGTAAGGAACTTGGAAAGTGGAAGTTGCGTTCAAGGAGGTGGCGATCGGGGATGTTCTCCAAGAGATGTGCTGGAAGAGAGGCAGGAGGGGAGGTTTCAGGCAGGAGAAGCAGCCCTTGCCTGGATCATGCTCCAGAGAGCTCAGAGAATCGCAGCAGGGATGTGTATGTGGAGTTGTTCATTTTTGTACAGATCATCTATTTTCTCATATTTCAAAATAAAGGATAGGAAGACTCTCAAGTCTAGGCAGTTGATTTTAACAAATACCAGAGTCCACAGTCAGCACTCCAGTTTCACCAAGTCAGTAAAACCATTCACAATTGGGCTACTGGGGCTGAGCAGCTTTTGTAGTTTTTGATGACCTTAAGAAACCCAACAGATTTTCCTCCATGAGGATACCAGCACTAGCATGATGCCAATTTTTTCCACCTCTTTTCTGTGCCTTTGGTGCTTTCAGGAGTTCCTCAGTGCCCAGCAGGAATGAAAGGACCTGTGATAATGTGATTGGAGAGCTCTGTGTTGTGCCCTGCCACATGAGTGTTCACAACAAGCTGGACACCCCACTCGTCGGTCTGTCGAGTTAAATTCATCCCAATTCTGTGCAAACAGCAGCCCCGAGGTGCTGAGAAGAGCAAGGACAGTGGGTAGGTGTGCATGCACACACCCAGGGCTGACTGCTGAGTGGGCAGAAGGCTTTGGACTGCATCTTCACTCTCCCAAGCTGGAAGAATATTTCAAATATTTCTCTTAAATGAAAAAATCCATTAAAAATAAAATGATCCAAAAATACATGTGCATTAAATTTCATGCATCGTATATATTATATATTTAGATTAATGTAACATAACATGACATAACATAATATAACATAACATAATAATATAAAAGATATAAGTAATATACATTATAATTTTTAAGCCATTTCTTATGAGGCTTTTATATATCATCTCCTAGTGTTTGTACATTTTTCCTTTCTGCTTCTGCTGATCCTAGCAGCAACTCCCCTGGGAGTTCCCTCAGGGAACTTCACACAAAGGGCTTCCATCATTTTCGTGCTTGTCGGAACTTGTTGCTTCCCAGTTCTCCAGACTCCTTGTGGATTTTGAAGCATCTCAGCGCTTGTGTCCATGGCCCTTCCTTCATCCCCAGCCTGCAGCAGTCACAGTCACTGTTGCCTCCCCCTTGCTGCAGCTCATTTGCCAAAGTGCTGCCAAAGGCAGCGGAGCTGGCTCAGGATCCCTGCTGGCTTCTGGTCTCCAGGACGAGCTTCAGAGGGACACTTGGAGCGCTGCCTAAAGAGCTACCCCTGGGATGGGGGTGGATTTGTCATCCCTGGTGGCTCCTGCTTGGAGTTCTACTCCCAGTGGAGTCCCGGAGTCTCCTCAGCAGGCCTTTGCAGCGAGTTCTGAGCCAACGTGTGGCTCTGCTGCCATCCCAAATCTGCGCTTCCCTTGCCCAGCCTGAGTGCAAGTGGGGCATGTGCTGGGCATGGCTGGAGATTTTCATGGCCAAAATCCTCCTGCATCATCATCTTTACATCTGCTCATTTCTGTGGGTAGCACAAACCTATGCTTATTTCAGTTGAAACATTACATTTATGGCAGATTGTTACACCCGCACTACTAATGTACAAATACACAAACATCAACTTATGTTTAAAAATGAAATTTGTTTTACATTGCTATACTTGTGCTGCCAGTAGAGAAACATAGAATTATCTATTTCAGATTAAAATTTAATTTATTGTGACAAGCCTGTTATGTAAATCTATACAGATATCAAATTCAGTTAAAAAAATAATTTATTGCAACCAGATATCAATTCAGTTAAAAAAAAAATTAATTCAACAACTCGCTTTACACAAACATGAATTTAAGTTCAACAATGAAATTTATTACATATCACTACAACCATACAGCCCATATACAAATACAAAAACATCAAGATCCCTCTCTAAAGAATCTGAGATCCAGAACTAAATAAAAAGAATTTTAGAACTATGCAACTCCTTATGTATTTAAAAAGAATTAAATACATATATACCCATAACAATATGGAGCTGTAAATATTTATTAAATATTTCATGACATATATTATGACATATATAATACACACATAACAAATGTATCTATAAATATACAAATATCAATGTAGCACTAAAACAATCCATACAACCCCAGCAACAGAACCACACAGCTACACAACTGTGCAAGTATGCAAACATAACTAGAGATGCAAACAGCTCAATATACATGCATCAATGTAACAATATACATACACAGACACCTATACAAGTATCAGTCTACGCATGTAAATATCCCTGTACTTGTAATATTTTCTAAATATTTTCTAAAATATCGATGTAGTTACAATTATTGGCACAAATCATATTCATTTATCACATCTCTATCTGGCTTTGTTTGAAGGTGTAGGCTCAAAGCAAACTCCCTCAGCTCCTCCCTGAGCCCTGGCCAAGAGGAGGATGAAACCAGATCTTCCCACACTAGAAGTTATGGTAGCTTGTTTATTCAGCAGTATAAAATCTGGGCTCTCTCACTTGGCGCAAAGTTGGCGGCCTCGCCTGAGGGTGGGCGAACCACATAGGAATTCCCAGTGACTGGGAGTGCTTCTCCAATCCCTTGGTGTGACAGGGCATCCCCAGCTGACGTGTGTGTCAGGACAATGGTCAAGTATGAGGGTAACTGGTGATGTATCTTTCCGAATCCCTACAGGCAATCTTTTCTAGTAATAATCAGGTGCATTGCTTAGCTTATCCTTTTGTACTTCTGTGCTGCTTTGCCCTACAGTCAATGACACTTCTTCCTTAAGCTGGGGTGGGTGTCTTTGGTGCTGACCCTGCCAGCAAGCCATTCCCTTCAGAATTGGACTCGGTGGATCCCTTCCAACACAGAACATTCTGTGATTCTGTGATCACTTCTACAAAGTTTGCTCAGAATGAGTTTCAGCTGAAACACTTGGAATTATTTGCTGAAATTAGAGTTGGTAGATGGAACTCTTGTTGGTAAACAATGGAGGGAGAGAACAGCTTCATGTGGGTTTTTGGGGCATTGCCCCAATTTTGTGGGTTCCTCCCTCCATTTTGGGATTTCACACCTCCGTTTTGGGGGTCTCCACCCAGCGATTTTGGCTTCCACTCCTTCCACTTTGGGGTCCCCCTTTAATTTTGTGCACCCCATCCCCATGTTCCACACATGCCCAGCGGCCCCAGTGTGCACTGAATGGCCAGCAAGGGACTGGGGAATGCTGGGACCCACAGTGATGTCAGTCATCCCTCCTGGTTACACATAGGACTCCTCGGCCCATTTTGGGGTGCCCTGGAGTGCCAAGGCCACGGGGAGGAAATGTCTTTGCTGCCATGCTGGGCAGGATCTTGCTTGGCCCATTATGGCCTCATGTCCCCTGTCTCTCATTGTCCTCTGACAGCCCCTGTGTCCCTGCACCCCTCTCAAGAGCAGGACTTTGGTGCCAGCACCCCCAGGCTCCAAATCCATGCGTTGGCTCTGTCCCTATGGTATCCCCACACATACTTGATGGACGAGAACACCCCTTAGTTAATCTCATAATTGATACCTGGGCAGCAAGATAATAACCCATCACCCTCACTGGTTTGCCCCCTCTTCCCTTCCTTCTTTTGGATGCCAAGGCAATGAGATTGTGCTTGAGCTATGCTGAAAGCTGTAGCTGTACAGAAAGAAGTAGTTACTTTGTACCAGGGGATGGGAATGAAGCACTTTCTAGAAATCAGCAAATTTAGCAGAACAAGCTAACTGCAAAAGGCTAATTAACCACTGGCTATTTGAGCAGACAATCTTGTAGAGCATGTGCAGAAACAGAGGTAAAGACATTCAAGCCCGAGGAAGCCTTCTGAGCCTTCATCCAAAACGACCACCAGAGGCTGACAACCACCTCCTGTAGAAACTGCACATGCGCTACAAGGGCTCACATAATCTTGTAATTAGAAAACATGTTGCAATATGAAGATTAGGAAAGTATCATGTTCACATTAAGTAAAAAAGTTTAAAAGCTTGTACTGTGCAAAGAATGGACAAGTGAGTTGGTGGTGGGCTTATTGCCCTCACTCCTGTGGCGTCTGTGGGAATCCTTAAAATCAGAGGGTTTTAGGAAAGCTGCAAAAGGCAGGCCTCAGGGACAGCAGAACTGTGGTTAGAGCTGAGCAGTAGCCATAAGATTTGTCAGTAGAAAAGTTTTATAAGAAGTAGAAAAGTAAGGACAAATTGAACAATGGTCTGTGTATTAATGCTTGGCTGGAATAACTCCCTAAGCTACAGAAAAGTATATCTAGCAAGATATTAGGAAGTTCTAAGCTTAATAATGGAGCTCTGTGCATTGTGTATTAAGGCTTACAAGCAGGTACTGTATTAAAAATAAACAAGATTTGTTCTAACAAAAGGTATGTGAGTTTATAGTGGTTGGATGGAACTACTGTCAATATGTCAATGCTTTTGCTTTGTGTCATTGGTCAAAAAAAATTTAAAGTAAGTTGTAACATTAAGTTCTTTGTCTGCTGCCAGGGATGTGAGCTGCTGGCATCTCCTATTGTCATAACCATGTAATGAGACTGATGCTGGAAAATAAACAGCTCAAGACACGTTCCTCAGCAGTCCCTCCCGTTCGTGATTTGTACATAGAGCCCCAGATGGCAATTATATATAGATGTTAAATTACATATATGATAAATTAATATGTATTATTTCATACAATTTGATATATTTTGATTTCATATAGATTTATATATTTTAATTTCATTTAGATTTGAAATATTCCTCCAACTTGGGAGAGTGAAGATGTACAGCAGTCCAAAGCCTTCTGCCCACTCAGCAGTCAGCCCTGGGTGTGTGCATGCACACCTACCCACTGTCCTTGCTCTTCTCAGCACCTCGGGGCTGCTGTTTGCACAGAATTGGGATGAATTTAACTCGACAGACCGACGAGTGGGGTGTCCAGCTTGTTGTGAACACTCATGTGGCAGGGCACAACACAGAGCTCTCCAATCACATTATCACAGGTCCTTTCATTCCTGCTGGGCACTGAGGAACTCCTGAAAGCACCAAAGGCACAGAAAAGAGGTGGAAAAAATTGGCATCATGCTAGTGCTGGTATCCTCATGGAGGAAAATCTGTTGGGTTTCTTAAGGTCGTAGCTATCCAAAAACTAGGAAAACTGCTCAGCCCCAGTAGCCCAATTGGGAATGGTTTTCTTGACTTGGCAAAATCGGGGTGTTAACAGTGGACTCTGTCCTTGGTTCCAATCACCAACCCTGACCTGCAGACAAAAGCACCACCACCAGCACAAGCTACATCAGTCAATTTTCTCAAAAAGCTGTGTTAAATTTTTGAGAGGAATGGAAAACCTGTCAGACCCTGTGGATTAATGACAAGACTCTGAGCAACGGTTCCAAAGCAAAGGGCAGCAGCTTCTCTCTGGGACACTCCTTGTGCTCCAAGGCAGCCGGGCTGCCCCGGCTGCCCAGGGCCCTGCGCTCCACGGGCTCTGCAGAGCTGCACAGCGGAGAGGCAGCTTCGGGCACCTCAGCCCCTGGGCAGGAGTGGCTTCTTGGTCTGGACAGCTGCCTGTGGGCAAATGCAGGGTGCTGGCCTTCTGCTCTTGGCCCTAGCCCGGTCTTGCAGGGCTAATGCTGTTCCCTGTCTCAAATGTGCCAAAGACAGGCTTGTTTGTTTCCAGCTCTGCACGGCATTGATTTGCACCACAAAATACTGAAGGACTAAGGCCTGAACAACAGACCCTGACTGAAGCCTCAACAACAGGACCTGAGGCAAAGCTGCCCTCTAGATGACCTTTCCAGCCAAACGTTCTATGTATCTTCTCCTTAACCAAGCGTTGCTATCAAAAGGATCGATGCATGCATTCATTGGTGAAACACGTCTTCACCTTCTGGCATTAGGAAACCGGACAAGGCCACATTTGACCATGGTTCCTCCTTGAGTCCTGGGCAGGCTTGGGGAGAAAACCAAGAGGAGAATGAAATCAAATGTCCCCAGAGCAGAAGCTCTGTCACATTGCTCGTCCAGCGCTATCAAAGCTGGGCTGCTCTCACAGCGCAGTCGGAAGCCTCGTGGCCGGCAAAGGTGGCGGCACCGCAGGATTTCCCAGGTACATCACCAGATACCCCAAAGGATTGGGCTATCTGGTGATGTATCTTTCTTAATCACTAGAGGAAACCTTTTCTAATAATGATGACGTGCATTGCTTAGCTTTTCCTTTATTCCTTTTTTGCACATTTGCATTACAGTAAATGGCACTATTCCTTCAGCCGGTGTCTGTGTCTGTGTCTCTGGCCCTCCCCATTATCAAAACAAACACACAGCCAGTTTGGCATGAGACCTGCCTCTCTGCCAGCCCATCTCTTGGAAAATACCCCTGATGGCCATCTCCACAAATGAAATTCCCACTTTGCAGCTTCCTTTTCTGCAGGCAGGTGAGAAAAGGAGCCACTCCCAGCTCTGGACACCTCTGGAAACCAACTGCTTTCAGCAGTCACAACCCTGAAATATCAACCTCCTGCCTTAACCTGCCACTGGGAGCTCCCACCAAGAAGAGGCCTTTTGTCCAAGGATAGCCACAGAAGAGCTTGAGGATGAAGCAGTTTGAAACGCAACTCCTTCAGAGATTAAACCTCCCTTTATCAAATGAACACACACCAACCTGTCCCAAAGGGAAAGCGGGCAGGAAAGTAAAGCTCCACTCTCACAACAGCCAACTCTGTTCCAGTTGGAAGATGGAACCCATGGGCTACTCCACAGTTTGAGAAGAAGCCCTGGGAAATGGCCTGATTTGGAAGTCCAGCAGGGGGAAGTTTCCTAAAGACGTGGAAAAGATTCCCTGGAAGCAAAAGATTATGGCAATATTTCTGCAGAAGCATTTCAAAAAGTCCCCAGACTGAAATTTGTGCCCCGATTTGACAGCCCCTAAGTCTCTGTGGTGTGTCAGGAAGCTCAGGAATGAACCTGCAAGGCTTGGATAAACATCGTTGGTGTCCGTCCCCCAGAGCACAAGCAGCTCCCCAGCAAGACTTCAAGACTAAAGGACAAAGCTTCCCCCTCCAGCTCTCCACAGCAGCTCTAGGCAGTGTCTCTCCATTGCAAGATATCCTTTGTCAGTCTACAGTGACAAGAGTTGGCTGTGGGAGGCGTTTGCATTGGAACTCGCCCCAGATGGAGGAAGGAGATGTGATTCCTGAGGAAAGAAAAGTGCAACACCCTCTGGGAAGACACCAGTGTGAATTCACTACAACTGGAGTCCATTACTTGCTGCCTGGAAACCAGGCAAGAAAACAGTGCTCCATAGTGTGAGGCTCACAGGGCACGTATTTGTTTATTCGACACCAGCTGTGAGAGGGATAGCTCCACCACAAACTCACTTGCCCATTCTTCACACAGCGGTACTTTTATACTTTTTTACTTAATATGCACATTATACTTTCCTAACCCTCCTCTTGTAACATATTTTCTAATTACACGATTACAAAAGCCCTTGTAGCACATGTGCGGTTTCTGCACGAGGTGGCTGTCAGCCTCCTGCTGGTCGTTTTGGATGAGGGCTCAGAAGGCTTCCTCGGGCTTGAATGCCTTTACCTCTGTTTCTGCAAATGCTCTACAAGATTGTCTGCTCAAATAGCCAGTGGTTAATTAGCCTTTTGCAGTTAGCTTGTTCTGCTAAATTTGCTGATTTCTAGAAAGCGCTTCATTCCCATCCCCTGGAACAAAGTAACTACTTCTTTCTGCACAGCTACAGCTTTTAGCATAGCTCAAGAATCACCTCTTTGCATCAGCACCTAAAAGAAGAGAAGTAGGAGGCGGCAAACCAGGGAAGGTGATGGGCCAACATTATCTTGCTGCCCAGGCATTACAATCCCTTGGGTAAAGCAACATCCATCCATGGAGCAGCAGTATGGTTTTGATGACAATGCTGACAAAATTGCTGCCCCTTCTTGCTGCTGTTGCTGACTCCAAATCACCAGAAATATGCCAACTCTGCCAAAGACAGGCAGAGATGTTGAGATGAAACCAGCTAGTCTGCTGAAAAGGAGGCCAAAAGGATGTTTTCTACACCCCTCTTTTCATTCTTTCCCCAGACAAGACAGAGCAATGTCCTTTCCTTCTGTCACTGATGGTGATCCTGGCACGGGATGCAGCACGGGAACAGAGCCCGCCACTGCCCCCAGTGCCCTCGCCAGGGGCTTCCCCTGGGCTGCCCGGCCGTGCTGTGCGGTGCTGTGCTGTGCAGAGCCCGGCCAGCCCCGGGAGCCGCCCTGCCCGCGCTGTGCCCACAGCCCCGGCTCTGCCGCGCTCGTCCCCGCCCAGTGCGGCTGGGCGCGCGCGGGCCCGAGCGCAGCGCCCCCCTCAAGCCACGCGCCGCCAGCACAGCCGCGGCTGTTGCGCCGGGGCCGTTGCGGCGACAGCCGGCGAGCGGCGCCATGGCGGAGCTGCCGCTCCCCGCTGGGCTCAGAGCCAGCACCTTCCCTGCCAAGCTGTGGCGCCTGGCGAACAGCCCCCGCGTCCGCTCCGTGTGCTGGGACAGCCGGGCCCGGGGGCTGCTCATCCACCGCTCCCACTTCGAGCGGGAGCTGCTCAGCCTGGGCGACGCCCAGGGCCCTGCCCCGCACACCTTCAGGGCCACGCAGTTCCGCAGCTTCATGTGCCAGCTCTACCGCTACGGCTTCCACAGGGTGCCGGGCCGGGTTGTCTCAGCTGCGCCGGGCGATGCCGGGGCTTCGCTCCATTACAGCAACCCCTGCTTTCGCCGCGACCGCCCCGACCTCCTGCTCCGCATCAGGCGCCGGAGCGCGGCCAACAGGCCGCGGCCGGCGGCGGGGTGGGAGGGCCGCGGGCGCCCGCCCCGCGGCTCCCAGCAGCTCCCCGGGGCGCGGCCGCTGCCGGACGGGCGCAGTCGCTTCAAGCTGCTCTCCAGGGAGCGGCCTCCGCTGCCGCCCGGGCGCCCGCCCAGCGGCTTCCTCCTGCTGCACAGGGAGCGGACGCTGCCGGACGGGCAGGAGCTGCGCAGCCCCCGGCCTGGCCGCTTCCAGCCGCCCCCCGGGCAGCGGCCACTGCTCACCCGGTGCCCGCCCTGTGGCTTCCACCTGCTGCACAGGGACCGGCCGGTGTCGGCCCGGCGGGAGGGGCCGAGCTGCTTCCAGGAGCTCTATGGGGAGCGGCCGCCGCCCGCCGAGCAGGAGCTGCTGCGGATCCCGCCCTGCGGCTTCTTCGGTTTCTACGGGGAGCCGCTGCTGCTGCTCGGGCGAGAGGGGCCTCGCAGCCGCTTCCAGCAGCTCTACGGGGGAGCAGCTGCCTCCGATCGACCGGGAGGTGCTCGGGATCCAGCCCTGCGGCTCCCAGCAGCTCCACAGGGAGCAGCAGCCCCCAGCCTACAACTCGCGAGGTAGGAAAAGAGTTGTAGCCTTGCTTTACCAAAAAGTCCTGAAAAGTGACTGTTTGAAGTATTTTTCCACAAGGCTCTGTCATTCTCGGCCCAAAATTCTCAAGCTTATTTAGAAGGGGCACCTAGAAACCCAAAAGATTCTCTGCCTGGTTTTCCTGCCTTCTTCCTGTGATGGTTGATCCAAGGCAGCAATAGAGATCTGTGTCCCAGAGCCACATTGTGGAGTGTGACCAATGCGCTCCACCTGGCAGTGCAGGTTGTGCAGCATCGACGGCCTCCGGCTCAGCCTGGAATGCACCTGGTGAAGAGCAATCGCCACCAGTGGATCTTGGCTTTGCCGTTGAGCAAGTGATCCGGGAGATCAGGAGATCCCTGCCTGAAAGGTCTCCCTCTGCTCAGGTAACCCATTGGAGGGGAATGGAAGAGGCTGGGCTGAAAGCTTTTGAACGCTGTTACATGGAGAAGGAGAGTAACCATATCCTTGAAGTGATTCCAGCAAAATACTGAATGATCTTTAGTTTTCTTTTTTTTCTATTGTTCTTTCAAGGGCAATATGAATGTTGCCCCTGAGTCTTCAGGAGGGGAGCCTGTGAACCGGGCTGCAGCAGAGGAAACTTCACCTGGCACCAAGAGCTGCGAGAACAGTTCCCCAGAGCCCGAGGAGCCTGGTAAGGACAGAGCCCCCGTTGGTTTAGAGAGGTGTGAGACGGCTGCTCTGAGCCTGCCTCGGGCAGGAAGGGAGATGAGAAGAGTTGAGTTCTTGTCTGCAGGGTTGGTGCTTCCTGGTGCCTTTCGTTCAAAGGCACATGCACAACCTGCCCGAGCTCTGCCCTCCACGCTTCGCCAGAGGCCTGGGCACTGAGTCCTCTGCTGTGGCAAGAGAGCAGGGAATAAACCTGACCTTGTGGGAGTTGTGCCACCAAGCTGGGTGTCCCAGTCTGGTTCATACCTCAGCCCCCAGCAGCCTTCAGCCATTTCAGTGAGGACTGTGGTCTCTCTGTCACTGGGACTGTCTGTGTTTCAAGCTCTCGTGGGTGCCATTTGCACTGTGGGTGCTGAGACTTTATTAGAATACTTAAATAATTTACACAGTTCCGTTTTGAAAACTTGGAAGTATCCCTGTTCTTAATAGAGCAGGCTTCAAATTGCCAGGTGAGAGTCTGCCTTTCAGGCCATCTTTTAATGTCCCTGATAGAAGGACAATTGGTGCTCAAGGGGCGCTTGCACAAGGACCAGTATTGTCTCAGTGTTCCCTTTGCTTCCCAGATCCCGTGTGATCAACGTGTCCAGGAGGGCTGCCCTGTGTGCCAGGAAGAGACAGAGGGAGAGCCTGTGACCATTGGGCAGGTAGAATTCCTCTGTCTCTAGTTATATTTCTAGATGTGTATAGTTCTATTTATTGATATATGTAGTTGTATTTATATATTTATTTAGTTATATTTATCTATCTACATAGACAGAGATTTGTCCAGTTAATTTATTTTTAGTTTTAGGTGTATATATTTATATTTTTAGATGTGCAGGTATAGGTGTAGATGTCCATAGTTGCATTTATACACGTGTATAGTTACATTTACATATAAATAGTTGTATTTGTAGATAGGCATATTTGTATTGATATATGGGGGTTTAGTTACATAGATTGATATCTGTATAGGTATAGACCTCTTTTTAACCTCTTCCCCTGCTCTGCTTCCTCCCTCATCTCTTGCTTTTCCCCCGTGCCCCCTGTGTCCCCTCTCCCTGTGCTGGGTCCGAGCTGGCGGCCGGGCCGGGCGGAGCAGCAGTTCCAGCCCCGGGTGTCCCTGGAGCGGTGGGAGCTGCCGGTGGCCCCAGGCAGTGTCCCCTGAGGAGCTGCTGAAGGACGGTGAGACTGAGGGGGCTGAGGGGGTGGTGACGCTGAAGGGACGGTGACCCTGAGGTGCTGCTGGGGCTGAGGGCTGTGGGGCAGCCGAGGGCGATGGTGGCACTGAGGTGACAGGGAAGTGGCACAGGCCGAGGGGTGGCGGGTCTAGGGGGACGGGATGGGTCAGAAGGGACTGAGGGGCTGAGAGGACTGTGAGGGGCTGAAGAAACTGAAGGGGGCTGGGGGTTTGCCGAGAGCGTGGCGGGGCTGAGGGGATGGAGGGGGCCGGCAGGGAGCACAGAGGGCTCCGGGACTGCAGCTCTGCCAGGCCTTGGAACCAGTTGCAGAGCCTCCGCTTTTGCCACAGCTGCAGTGGAGACCTTGAGGACAGCCGGAGACTGACGGGAGCCAGCAGGGAGAAGCTGAAGGCCAGCAGCAAGAGCAGGGAACGGGGACCTGCTGCTGCCCCGCTGGAGAGAGCCCGGGTGAGGCCACAGGGCCGGGGAGGCAGGGTGGGGCTGAGGGTGGCGTGGGCTGTGGCCGTGGGCACTGCCCGGCGGGGCAGCAGCGGGCCCTGCCCGTGCTGGGGCTGCTCAGAGCAGCTGCCCCGGCCGGCACAGGGGCTGTCCTTGGGCAAGGCAGCTGTGCCGGCAGGGCCCGGGAGCTGTGCCGGCTGTGCCGGGCTGCCGGGGCTGCGGGACAGTCCCGCCGCGGCTGCGCTCACCACAGCCTGGCCTGCTCGGCTGCTTTTTCTTTCTAACCCTCCTGGGGTGGCTCTGAGATCTTCCCTTCCCTGATGGAAGTGCAGCTGCTGCCAAGGAAAACGTCCCCATACTGACTCAGTGCTCCCTTTGCTTCCCAGCTGTGCCGTCCCTGTGCAGGAGAGCTGCTCTGCACGGGAGGAAGAGCCCGAGGGAGAGGCTTTGAAGATGGGGCAGCTGGGATCCCTCTGCTTGCTGTTCTGTTTAAAGTTATGTTGCAGTGATGTTTGTATTGATGCAGTACGATGGGTATTTACCTTAGCATAGTGATATTTGTATATTTATAGACAGCTTTGGTTTCTATATCTAATCTGTTGATATATATATATGTATGTATGTCTGTTGTATGTAGTATGTGATGTTTAATCTATATTTACATCTGTAGACTGTTATACTTGTATCTGCATTTATATATATGTGCATATACATATGTATTTAATTTATTTAAAGATGTATGGAGGGCATTGTTGTATAAGTCTATTGATTGAATACTTAGTGTAGGGCTATTTAGAGAGGGTATGCATATTTCTGTATTTCTATGTGGGCTCTACACTTGTAGTAATATGTAATAAATTAAGTTGTTAAACACGTAATTGATCTTTGTGTATAGTGAGTTGCTGTAGAGGTTGGCAATAAATTAAGTTTTATTAACTGAAGTTGATATTTGTATATTTTTACCTAGACTGGTTGTAATAATCTAATAAATTCCTGGTTTTAACCTAAATTGAGATTTGTATAGTCCTGTATTGTCAGTGTGGGTGTAGCAATTAGCAATAAATGACATTTTCCAGTGGATGAAATGGATTCTCGTGTGTTTGTCGATCAGCAGTGCGGCTGTAGCAATCTGCAGGAAATGCCATTTGTCAACTGCAGTGGGTGTTTTGTGATTTGTGCCACCCAAAGCCAGGAGCAGATGTAAATGCAGGAGGATTTTGGCCATGAAAATCTCAGCCATGCCCAGCACACGCCCCACTTGCACTCAGGCTGGGCAAGGGAAGGGCAGATTTGGGATGGCAGCAGAGCCACACGTTGGCTCAGAACTCGCTGCAAAGGCCTGCTGAGGAGACTCCGGGACTCCACTGGGAGTAGAACTCCGAGCAGGAGCCACCCTGGCAGCAGAAATCATTCACCATGAAAAAAAGAGAGCAAATGTGGCAAAGCAGACGTGGGGATTCTCTGTGAGTCTGATAAAATGCTCTCAATCACTGCTGCCTAGGCACGTCTCCTGCAAAAATATTCTGTTAAAAACTGAACACCTCCCATGAAAAGATAGATTGCGCTTTCCCCTTCACTTACCTTGCTGTGTGAGTGGAGACACTCTGTCCTTCTCACGGAGAATTTGTGCCTCTCAGCACCTGACGTTAACTCCAAGATTATGTACTACCACTTGGCACCATAAAGGAAAAGAGCCCTGCCCTCGTGACAGTGTTTGCAAAGTCTTCCCTCCTCCTGTTCCCACATGTCCCAAACGGAACCATGCCCTTGCTGTCCAAACTGTGCCTGGGGTGACTGAGGGCTCCAGGAGCTCTGGAGGGTGCAAGAGCACTACAGGTGGAAGCTTTTGCAAAGCTTCCTGAGCATCAGTAAACTCTGGCTTTGCCAGGCTTCCCCTGGAATGTTGTCCTACTCAAGAATGATCTTGGAGGACACTGTGCCTCCAGCTCACTCAGGTCAAGTTTGTTTTCTTCAAGGCTTGAATAGAGGAAAATGAAAATTGTGATTGCTAGAGTGAAATTTGGGGTTTGGTGCAGCTGGCTTTGCTCCATTCTTTATTGTGGAAAGTAGGGTAAAAGCTTTACATTCCCAGCAGAAGCTGACTACCAGCCCACACAGACCTGAATGAGGCCCAGGTGTGCTTGCTGCATGCTGGTGCAAGGGAAAAGCTGGAACCAAGTCCCCTTTTATTGCAGATGGAGCCTGTCTGTACTGTTGTCTCCAGGGCTGTCAGTGGTAAGACACGGCAATCCAGCCGGGAGCTGTGGCTATGAGAGTTCCAACAGCAACCTGCTTCTCCAGAGTGAGGGACGAGGCCAGCCCGAAAGCCTGAAAGGTGTTCTGGGTACTGGAGGAGGCCAGGCTGTCCTTGTGCAGGGATGGCCTTAAGAGGGACCTCACACCTTGTGCTGCTGACAGAGGGCAGCTGGTGGCCTTCCAGAAAATGCTTCTTTTGTCCAGCTCTTTGAAATGTTCCAGCCAGCAACAATTCCTGCTGCTCACACCAGCCCCTTTCCACACCAGGAGGAATTTTTTTGTGTAAGCAGCCTGACAGCTCAGTGGCAGGAGAATAAAATACTCAGCTGAGTGTTATCAACTCTGCCAGAAGCTGCATCCTCAGCCCCTTATCTCTTCAGTTGTCTCAGACATGGAGGAAGTGGCAGGAAATCACTGATCCTGGAAGGGAAAGCAGAAGGAGGAGTGTTGCCTTGATTTCTCAGGATTTTCTAAAGCCTTCTGAGTTTACATTCTTGTAGAGAATTTTCTCACGCAACTTGCTGTAAACAACCTATTGTTTTGCATTCCTTCATAGAGGCAGAGAAATTTGATAGACTGGTAGTTTGTCCAGTGTAGCTGGAGAGGTGGCACATTCACCCTCCAATCCACTGGCACCTTTTGAAAACTAGAAATGATTGGAGTCAGAAGAAATAAATTAGTCTCTTCATTGTGACCAAAGCTGAGTGCAACGTTTTTCCTTGTGTCCTCGGGTGACAGAGGAGAGGCAGTGGCTGCTCCCTGGGGCCTTGGGAGCAGTGAGAGCCACCCAAAATAGGATCTCTACTGGGCTGTGGAGATAAGAGTGACCAGCCAGCAATGCTCTGTGTGAGACTGGAGCCATCTGTGAATGTGAGCATGGAAAGCTGACCTTGCAAAACAGAGAAAAAGGGGTTCTTGGGTATTTGCCACAGCTTGGAGGGGCTCTGAGTCACCTGCTCCAGTGGAAGGCGTCCCTGCCCGTGGCAGACGGGGTTGGATCTAGAGGGTCTTTAAGGTCCCTTCCAACTCAAGCCCCTCTGTGAGTCTGAATTACAAACCCACAATGACAAAGAGAACACAGCAAACCTGGGTCCCGCTACATTATTGGAGGCTGCCGTAGTCACTTGTGTCACCTGGAGACTGGTTTGTATCTGGGGGAAATTTCATGGTCCCACAGTCTTTAGGTGTGACTTTGCTGGTTCAGGGCCCCAAAAGATGCCAGAAGAGATTATTTGCAAGCACAGAATTGGTTGAGCTGCCTGTGAACCTGATGGGAGAAGTGTACTCATGTTATTGCAGTGTTTATGCTGTACAGGTGATATTTAGTTTCCATTTGGAATCTGCAATGTTCTTGCACAATGATTGTATATGCATAAATACTGGCTTTAAATCCTAATTCCATCTTCACACAAGGATGTGTAATCCATCAGGAATATTTAACACGGAGCCATATTAGCTTTGGGCTTGATGGTACGGGTTGCTTAAAGTGTGTGATGAGTAATGGTAGCTCTAACAAATATCCCTCTTGTTAATTCGTGTTGGGGATGATGAAATAGGAAAACCTTATAAAAATGATTGCCTGGCAAAAGATTTGGAAAATACAGACACTGAGATGAGAACTAGATTTGAAATAGCAAACCTTGACTACTGAATAACTAGAAAGCAATAGTATAGCCAGGTTGAAAGCAATCCCCCCTTCTGATTAAACAATGCCCTTTACCTGCAGATGGGTCCAAAGGTCAAATGGAATGCTCTGTCTCACCCCCAATGTATGGTTCATCCCACACCTGTGATCCTCCCCTGAAGTATCAGGTATCTGTGACCCCATTGGCCCAAGTCCTGCTCCAGCCCACCTTGAAGCCCCCTGATAAGGTGTGCCCGAGGGACCGGACGCTCTCTTGGACCTTCCCCTGGGACCGTCACCTGGAACCCTCGCTCCCTCTCTCTCTCCCTCTCCCTCTCTCCCTGGGCCTGCCACGAGTTGCGCCTGGCAACTCCAAGCAGGACCTTTCCCCCCTTTTAATAAACCACATCTTCTAAGACCTGACTTCAGAGATCTCTCATCCATCCAAACCGCCCTGGAGTCCCGCGCTCTCTACAAATTTGGGTCAGTCCTTTATCAACCCTGTTGCATAGAAATCACTGTGTTTTAATCCCTGTGTTAGCTTTCACCATCCCTTTCTCTTCTGAAAAATGGCTCAGAATGCTTCTGTTTACTTCTGTATTGCTCCATTATGTTGACCTGTAAGTACTGCTGTATTTGCCTACAGAAGCCGTGCAGCATGGAGGGAGATGCTGTCTTGCAACCACATACAAGGGACCACAATTGCTTGAAAAGGAGACTTACCATCACTGTCACGAGCATGTGCAGGAGGTGCTCTGGCTACTTGGTGTCCAATTCGACCCCAAAAAGATTCTATCCCGAGGAAGTAATTTTCAATCTAAAAAAATGTTTTCATTTTAAGAAACAAGGAACTGCACAACACTGAAATGGTTGTAGTTGCAAGGAAAGGCTGTTACAAATATTGGTTTATAACATAAAAGAAGGAAAAATCTTTGGTTAAAAAGAAAAAAACTAACAAAGAAAGATATATGAAATAGTAAAATAAAAAAAAAAAACAAACAAAAACCAGCCATAAACCAGACATGCACCCATCCACCACCATCAGTCCCCAAAACAAAAAGAATTCAACCAACCAAGGTACCAAACCCAAACTAAAACCAAATATATCCAAGGAAATAAGGACTAATAGAAAAAAGAAAAAACCAAAACATTACTGTAGTAATTTTAAGCCCTGTGCTAGCTTTCACCATCCCCTTTCTCTTCTGAAAAAAGTCTCAGAAAACGTTTCTCTTAGCACTACTTTTAATGTTCCCTTATTAATGCTTTTTCTCTTCAAGCCAGGTCTCCTAAGCTCTCAGAGATAAGCATTATACCCTTGGTAGCTCAGCTACCTCAGGTGGCATAAAGAAGCAGGATGGCTCCTGTGACAGTGTTGGAAACAAAAAGTTTCAATAAAAGGCAAAATAACAAAGCTCTTTATCGAGAAAACCCGAGCCAGGGCAAGAGGTTCTTGCTCCTGCTAAAACACTTCACAAAAGCAATGAACTCTTTTGTTCTCTTCTTTTTCTAGGGAATTGCTTAGGTGGGACTTTTTGGCTCCTGTCCAATTAGCTATCCTTAAGTTTGAGGTGAAGTCCCCAAGGTCCTATGAGGTGTCTTTTAACCAAACTGAGGAGAGAACCTTCTGGGCTTTTTTCCTTTTTAAGGAGACAAAGGGTAACTTGTTTACTCTGTCAACAGGGGCCACATTCCTACGCCTGATGTTTATATTTAAGTATTGTTTGTCTACAGAAGCCGTGCAGCATGAAGGGAGACGCTGGCTGGGGACCCACATCCCAGTGACTGCAATTGCTTGAAAAGCAGACTTACCCTCAGCAGCAGGAACAGGAGCTGGAGCAGGAGGTGTACCACCAGTTTTGGGTTCAAAGTGAGCTTGCAAAGATTCTGCTTGGAGAAAGTAACTTTAAAAAGTAAGGAAATGCAGAATACTGGAATGGTTATGGTTGCAAGGAAAGGCTATTACAAAATGTTAATGGTTTCTAATAGAAAGAATGGGAAAAGACTTTGTTTAAAAATAGAAAAGGAAAATAAAGAAAAGAAAGAAAAGAACAAACCCCTTCCATTTCCCCCTGCCACGTGGCAGGTGATAGCCAGTTACCCCAAGGTCCTGGCCGTGCTCCTCCTGGCTGCTGCAAAAATTACCCCTGTCCTGGCCGGATCCAGGACACAGGATCTGCCCTGCGGGTCCTGGCTCTTTCTCTGGCTGAGAGACCCCCATGGCATCTGCCCCAGCAAAAGGGACTTCAGGACAACCGATCACTTATTGATATTCCCCCCTCTGCCCCTGCACATACTGAACTGGCAGGAAGGTGACCCACATGTCACTCCAGGCACACTCTAGGCAGCAAGGACAAAGAAAGTTTTTGAGGGGCCTGGGTCTCAAGGTCTTTTGTTCCAGGAGTGCCACCTGTTACTATCAGATTCTTCTCAGGGATAACCAGTGACCTCCTTTTTGCTCTACACCAGACAAAACCATGTGTGGCACATAAACTGTCACTTTTTTCCCCAATTATTTTCAAGTACATTCTCTCAATCAGGACCATGGTGGCTCCTGCTCTGAGGTGCATTGGCCATCCCTCTAGTACATTGTTTAGATGTTTTTTGAGAAATAGGCTCAAAATGCCACAGGGTTACTTCCTTCATTCTTGGAGCTAAATATGGAGTTACTGTGCAAGGCAAAGGCACTCACGTGTGAGCAGTGCAAAGGGGTCAGTCAAATCTGGTAACTGCAGAGCAGGGGTTGTCACCAATAACCTTTAAAAGATATAGAAAGGCTGTTGGACATTCTGGAATCCAGTGTAACACCTCCATGGATTCCTTTAATGATTCCTACACAGGCTTTTCCAATAGTTCCTAACTGGGGATCCATAATCAACACCATCCAGTCATTCCCAAAAAGGGACACAGCTGTGGGCTCTGGTGTTTGACAAATTGCTTCCTCCCTTTCTTTCCCCAAACTGCACTGTCCTTGTGAGTGGGACAGCCAGGAAATCAGACATGGGTAGGTATAGAGATGGTCTTGAAAACAAATACAAGATGTCATTGAAAATGTGCTTTGGATGGTAATATTCAACACATTCTCAACTGCATGCTCTTATTCCCTCTCCCTGTAATGACTGGACAACACTTATTTTTGGTGCCAGCTGACTTAAATCAGGAATAATCTTGGATAGGGGGAAAATGACAATGAAACCATCATAAACTGAGTATAAAATGTTTATCTGCATGTGTCAGTAACTCCAACGGCCAGCTGCAGTCAGCACAATTATCAGCCTGTAATTGTGCTCAGGGCCAGCGTGGGCCTTTCCACGTCAGCTCCTCCTGCACAGCACATGGGGGCCTGGGCTTGCTGCTGGCTTGTTTCCTTTTAGGAGACTGGGATGAGGAAAGGCTGGAGGGTTTTGTCAAAGAGAGATAATATTTGAGTGACCGTGTATGTGCTGGAAGCCTCACAGACTGACTGGCCCACGACAGGATCACCCAGTGCTGGGGGAGGAGGGGGCTGCACCTTGCTGCCCTGGTTAGGGGTGTTAAGCTGCTCCTTTGCCTCAGAGAGGGCCAAGTGCAGCACTTGTGTGCAGAAACACTTCATTAGCCCTGGTCTGCAAAGCTACTGCAGCAACTGGTGTGGCCAGAGCACCCCTTTCTGCACTTGGAAATGAGTGGAGTCAGTCATGGGACAAGGCAGGGCATTCCCCACGTGGGCCCATTGTGAATTCCCTGTGCCCCGACTGTGTCGCGTCCTGCTCCTCAGTGACATCCCGCCCAGCCTGGTACATGGAACTCCCCGTTTCCAAGGACACGTGGCCATTGTCACCAGCACACAGCAGGACCGGTCAGACCCTTCAGCTGCTGCGTCGAGAGCGGAGGTGTCGGAGCGATAGCGAGTGTTGTTCCAGCTTGGTTGGTTCTAGCACATGCTGTTCAAGAGGCCGATCCACACACTGAGTGGAGGTAATTATTTACAGTTCTGTGCAGAAACGGGGGGGGTTCAGGGACAAATTCACAAAGCCAGCACCACAAGAACCAGAGTGTCTTTGTATTTCTACATTTTAGCAAAGAAAGGAATTAGTGTTCACTGACTGCAAGTTCCCTAGTTCTCTTCATAATTAGTATTCTGTCTGCTGTTGGGTAATGATCCTCTCACTTCTCATGCTCAATAGTCTGCATGCTCAGGCTCTCCCTTCTTCTTAGTGAGAGGCTTCTTGAGTGGATAGCCGTGGTCTGCCCCTGCTGGAATGGCCTTTTACCTCGCAGGAGGTGATTCAGCACAGTTTCTGCATTGGCTTTATCAGTTTGTTCCTTTCCTTGGGGATTCTGTCAAATGTCCTTGTGCCCATAAATTCTCCATTCTTTGTGTCCACCATCAGTGGTACATCCTTCTTCCCAAGCCTTGCTAACCTCCCCTGTGTCTGAGGAATCTGAAGCCTGTCAAGCCCTGCACCTCCACAAGGCCATTCAGCCCAGAAGCAACCTGCCTTTCAAAGGCCTGGCCATCACTTAGAGCTTGTTGGCTACTTCTTGTTTCATGGAATAATCTCCCTCCTTGTTGATGAGCCTTGAAAGCCACAAAGGAGAAACATCAAAGAACACATTTTCCTAACAAATATTTTGCATTTTGCAGATTTTTCAGCAGGATCAGTGGCTGTGTGGGAGCCAGAGCACCCGAGGCAGAGCGGGATGGCGGAGCTGTGGGCCTGGGCACGATCCAGAGCGTTCCGCAGGGCCCCAACCCGCACGGCGTCCCGCAGGGCCCCCAACAGCACTGCGATGCCAGTCTGGGTGACCCAGGGGTCCCAGGACCAACAGGTGAGGGGCAGCTGTCGGGCTCTGCGGGTTGCCAGCGGGTGGGGGCTGCAGCACCTCCTTGTATGACAGGCCATTTTAGGTAAGACAGGTGTGTGTTCAACCATTGCCAGGTCAGAAATGCTGCTTTTCCAGAACAAAACTAATTGGGATCATCTTTGCAGAAACAGCCTCTGGCTTCTGCCTCTATCAATCCTGTGATGACCAAGAAGCAGAGGATTGACCAAGAGCCCAGTGATATCCAGCCAGCAGCTGGTGGCCGCTCTCCTTCTTCTTTGGACCTGCCTTCCACATCCTGCTCACCTTTGAACCTGTCTCCAAGTGTCCATTTCCACCTCCACCCATGAGCTACCAGACAAAGATAAAATTCAGACTCCGTCTGGAATCCCAGTGCCTGTCAGGGTGCAGGGGAAGACTCCCAACTCCAAAGGTGAGAAAACAGAGTTAGACAGAGTGAAAAAACTCCATCCTTTGGAATTCGCTTGCCATGAGCAAAGCCAAAGAGATGAGCAGAGAGTGCAGGACCCAAGCAGAAGAGGAGTCACACGATCCAAGTGCAAAGGGTATTGAAGTGATGGACCACTTTTAGATATGCATCCATTTCATTTTTTACTGGATATGTGTATGTTTTTTAGACATATCTAACCTCCCATCCACCGGCACCTCCAAGTCCTCCCCACCTTCATCCCCAAGCCTGTCTTGGTGCCAGGGAATGCCCCAACCCCAAAGATGCAGCACGTTGCACTTGGCCTTGTTGAATCTGATGAGGTTGCAAGGGCCCCACTTCCTGGTCCTTCCGGATGGCATCCCGTGCCTCTGGGTTTGGCAAACTTGCTGAGGGTGCACTTAATCCCACTGTCTGTGTCATTCTAGACATAGCTCAGTGCTTGAGCTTACAAACTGGGGAAATCATATAAAAGCACCATGCATAAAAATAATTTTTCATAAAAACTTCCCATCCAGCATCACTCCTTTACCAGCGTTTAATGACTTTCTTTTTAATGCTTTACTGTTTGGATTCTTGGAGATCTGTAAATGCCGAACAAATAGAGGCTCAAAAGTCTTGGTACATCCTTTTGAATCAACTTCCTTGCCTTCTCCAAACCTCCAATTTGAACTATTTGTTTCTGGTTTTCCCTCACTTTAGGAGGAAAAGCAGAGGTCAGAGGAGCCCAACAAAGCAATTCAGGTCCTGTGTCTGAGAAGAAGAGGATGATGCCTGTGAGACTTGCAGACATTGACTGGAGTGGTTGCGCTGCTGTTTACGGCCGACCCTACAGGGACAGGGTGATTCATTTACTTGCTCTGAGGGATTACAAGGAGCCAGAGTTACTTGCTCGGCTGCAGAGAGATGGAGTCAGGCAAAAGGACAAGGATTCCCTTGGCAAAATCCTTCAGGAGGTGAGATCGTAGAGCTTGTGCCAGCACCTCTTCCATCATGCTATTCTGCTGTTCATCATTTTACTGCTTCCTCACCTGTTTAAATTAGAGACTTTTCCAATACTCCTTTGAGTTAAGTTCCACTGGGATTTCCTTCTCATAGGCTTTCGTACAATGCACGCCCATTGAAAGATGCAGTAGATCCTTCCTTTCTAAATATTCCCCATCCACATAGGCTTTTGCTGAATAATGCAAGCATTAATATATCAAATAGGAATATTTCCTCTTTAGCTAGGGAAAAGCATTTTGGAACCTAGTCAAAGGACTCCAATTCAACATGGATACACTTTCAGTTGATCCTACAGTGGCTTTAAGGAACTGATTGCCTGAACCTGTGAAGTTTGTTGCTGTGTTTGCCCAGGGCAGTGGCAGGGATTTTTTCACCCTGAAGACATTCACAATATAATGAGAGCCATGTTTTGCCATCCCAACTGAAGTAGCCCATTTAGATTTCTGTAGTTTGCATAGAGGCGTAATGAACATTTGTTCTCCAAAATGTCTGCCTGTAGGTTGCCGACCTGAATGCAAAGGATAATTCCTTCAGTCTGAAGGAACATCTGTTTCAAGCCCTTCAGACTGATTGGCCTGGCTACAGTAAAATCGGTTGAGCGAATTTGAAGTTAATACTTTCTAGGTAAGTTCAGTCTTCTGGGGAAGGAAAAGAGCCTTTTCAGAAGAAAGCCCTGGGAAATGAAGCCTAGGTTCTTAGAATATGCTGAGATAGCAGGGACCTGCCAGGACCCTGGCCCTGCACAGGACACCACAAGAATCACACCAGGTGCCCAAGAGTGCTGTCCAAACACTTCCTGAAGCCTTGCTGCAGTGGCCACTGGCCTGGGGAGCCTGTTGCAGTGCTCAAGCACCCTCTGGGGCACAAATGTTTTCCTGATATCCTGCCTAAAGCTCCCTCAACTCAGCCTTATGCTGCTTCCTTGAGTCCTGGCACTGAAGGTCTGCAAGGAAAGGACTATGGCAGTTGATATTTCAGCCTTGTAACTTGAAGTATCGGACCATCCTTACAGAAAAACAGCTCCATCTCAGAACCCCACCAGCAGCAGCCAAGCGACATCTCCAGGGCCTTCTGAGAGAGATGCTCCAGCAAGACCTGCTCAGGTATTTTGTGCATTTTTAACATTCTGTACTCTGTATGAAGTTTCAGCAGACTTGCTGGTGGTATAAAAGCTGTGATGTGAATGTGCAGGACCAGGCCTAAGCGTGTTTTGCCTCAGACTTTCTGAGTGCTGTGACAGGAAGGCTGTGATGAGAGGATCCTGCAGGGGTGGAGCAGCACTGTCCTGAGCCAAATTTCTGCTCTGCCTGAAGACTTGAGCTCAGTCCCCACCCTCAACCCATTCCCTGGAGAAGGCCTCCAAGGGCTGGCTCTGCAGGAAAAATCTCCTGTCCATAAGAGGCTGCACCAGGGCGGGGCAGATGGGGCCCTCTTGCTCTCTTGTCCCTGTCTCTCTGTCACTCTCATTGCTGACTCCAGCTCTGCACTATCCACATGGCTGCACCAACACAGGATCTGCAGAATGGTGATATTCCCTCAGTCCCTCCTCTGCCTCTCTTCCTCTCCTCCCTCACTCTGCCAGGGCACACACAGCTGTCCTGTTCTACTCCATCCTCAGTTGGGAAGTTTGCTGGGGGTGTGGGGAGCTTGTGGCTATGTTTTGTGGCTTGTGAGTCAGCAGCTTTGAGAAGGTCCTTGGGAGGAGCTGAGAGATGATTGAAGGGCACTGAGCAACAGTGAGGGCTTGTTGGTGACCCCTTGTGAAACTCTCTTGTATAAATGTAAGGGCTTGTTAGCCAACAGCTTTTGAGTCTGCACAGCAGGTAGCCTGCTGCATTTAAGACAACTGCACCTAAAAGCACAAGAGTTTCTTGACATGTGGCTGCTGTCTTTGTTCATCCTGATGAGAATTCACAACCAACCATCACACCCTGTACTCTTGCTGGATTTAAGACAACTGTACCTAGAAGCACAAGAGTTTCTTGACGTGTGGCTGCTGTCTTTGTTAATCTTGATGAGAATTCACAACCAACCATCACACCCTGTACTCCTGGGTTCTAATAGTGAAGCACTAATCTCGTTTCTAACACATGAGACTCTAAAACAGCCAGGTGCCTCTTCAGTAAATCATGTGGGTGTTTGACAGCAAAAGCTGAGTCTTTTCCTGGTGTGTGCAAGCAGAAATTGGGATCTAGACAAAACTTACTGGACCTGTCCTTTGGGGGAGGCTTTGCTGGAGCTGCTGAAGGGAGTGTCTACCTCCCAAAGCCTTTTAGCAGTAGACTTGGAGAAGGACTTGCTATGTGCTAAGATGAGAAACTAGGAATGCAATAGAGCCGATATTTACCTGGAGGTCTTCCATGTTTGACAGCTATTTTTATTTAAAAAACATGTGTTTTCAACCTTTGCCAGTTCACAAATCCTGCTTCTTTAGAACGGGAGCAAAACCTGATCCGGGTCAGAGATTAATGAATTTTTATTGTTGTAGAAATGGCCTTGGGCTTCTGGCTTGACCAGTCCTGCGATGAGCAAGAAGCAGAGGACTGAGCAGTAGCTCAGTTACCTCCAGCCAGCACCTGGTGGCCACTCTTCTTCCTGGGTGCTGGCTTTGACATCCCATTCTACTTCCTGCCCGTCTCCAAATGTCGGCTCCACTTCTCCTGCACCCTTTAGGTTCAAGAAAGACACAAATTTCTGAGTTCTACAATGACAGCACTCGTGTGCTGAAGACTGCCATGTCAAAAAAGATGTGAAGAGAATTCGGGAGGCTGAAGCACTTGTGTCCCTTGGATCTCAATGAAGGTATCAATGTGCAGCTTTTCCTAACTCCAGTGTGGATAATGATGGAGTAAAGATTTGATGATTAAGAGAAGCCTCTGCATGAATTAAGGTGCAAGAAAGACCATATGGCAGAGTCAATAGCACAGATATTATTTAATAGTAAATGTGAACTAGGGAAACAGAAAGCTAAAGGAGGAGATGGGCCAGGTGGGGAGAAGTGCTGAGATGAACACCAAGGTGGGTTGTGCCCGGACGGGCCCTCCCTTCCTGCAGTGCAGTTGCACAGGCTCAGCTGCAGCAGTGGTGCTGCACCCCCTCATCGTATTTGCAGAGCAGGAGGGGAGGGAGAATTGCGTGTGTGTGTGTGTGTGTGTGTGTGTATGGTATAAAACTCTGAAAATTGCTGCCAGCTTGTGTCAGAGCAGTGGCCCATTAGTTCCACGCGGTTCTGTTGTGTCACAAGGGAAACCTTGCTCTCTTCGTGTCACAATGTCGCCTTGGCTCCATGCGGCCTTATCTATTGGTTTAATCATCTTACATCATGTCATAACAGTCTCCTTGGATTGAAAAAGCTCTACAGTGTCACCATGGCTCCTTGATTCCATGTGGCCTTAGCTGTTGGTTCAATAATCTTCCATCATGTCACTAAGGTGTCCTTGGTTTGAAAAAGCTGCACTCTGTCACAGTGGCCCCTTGGTTCCATGTGGTTCTGTCGTGTCACAATGGAATACTTGCTTTCTTCATGTCACAATGCCTCCTTGGCTCCATGTGGCCTTTACCTCTGGGGTGAACCATCTTCCATCATGTCACCATTATCTCCTTGGTTTGAAAAAGCTCTACAGTGTCACCATGGCTGCTTCATTCCATGTGGCCTGCCCTGTTTGTTCAATCATCTTCCAAAATGTCACAATGGTCTCCTTGGTCTGAAATAGCTCCTCTGTGTCACAGTGCCCCATTGGTTCCATGAGGTTCATTTAGGCCACAATGGAATCCTTGCTTTCTTCCTGTCACAATGGCTCCATGGCTCCATGCAGCCTTACCTGTTGGTTCAATCATCTTCCATCATGTCACAATGGTCTCCTTGGTCTGAAATAGCTCCACTGTGACACAGTGGCCCCTTAGTTCCATGCGGTCCCATTGTGTCGCCATGGAATCCTTGCTTTCTTCCTGTCACAATGGAATCTTTGGCTCCATGCAGCCTTACCTGTTGGTTCAATCATCTTCCATCGTGTCACAAAGAGTTCCTCAGTTTATCGCCGTGGCCCCTTGCTTCCGTGCAGTTCTGTATTCCACAATGGAATCGTTGCTTTCTTTGTGTCACAATGGCTCCTCACATCCGTGTGGCCTGAAATGTGGGTGCAGTAATCTTCCATCATGTCACAATGGACTCGTTGGTCTGAAAAAGCTCCACTGTGTCACAGAGGCCCCTTGGTTCCATGTGGTTCACTTAGGCCACAGTGGAATCCTTGCTTTCTTCATGTCACAATGCCTCCATGGCTCCATGTTGCCTTTACCTTCCTGGTTCAACCATCTTCCATCACATCAACAAAATCTCCTTGGTTTGAAAAAACTCTACAGTGTCACCATGGCCCCTTCGTTCCATATAGCCGTTCCTGTTGCTTCAATTATCTTCCATCATGTCACAATGGTCTCCTTGATCTGAAAGAGCTCCACTGTGTCACAGTGCCCCATTGGTTCCATGTGGCCCTCTTAGGCCACAGTGGAATCCTGGCTTTCTTCTTGTCACAATGTCTCCTTGGCTCCATGCGGTCTTACCTGTTAGTATAATCATCTTCCATCATGTCACAATGGATTCCTTTGTCGGAAAACGCTCCACTGTGTCACAGTGCCCCCTTAGTTACATGCGCTTCCATCGTGTCACAATGGAATCCTTGCTTTCTTCCTGTCACAATGGAATCCTTGGCTCCATGCAGCCTTACCTATTGGTTTAATCATCTTCCATCAAGTCACAATAAGTCCTTGGTCTGAAAAAGCTCCACTGTGCCACGATAGATCCTTGCCTCCATGTGTCCTTTCTCATGGATTCAATCATCTTCCATCGTGTCACAAAGGGTTCCTCGGTTTATCACCGTGGCCATTTGCTTCCTTGCAGTTCTGTATTCCACAATGGAATCGTTGATTTCTTCGTGTCACAATGGCTCCTCACATCTGTGTGGCCTGATATGTGGGTGCAATAATCGTCCATCATGTCACAATGGACTCCTTGGTCTGAAAAAGCTCCACTGTGTCACAGTGGCCCCTTGGTTCCGTGTGGTTCAGTTAGGCCACAATGGAATCCTTGCTCTCTTCTTGTCACAATGCCTTTTTTGCGTCATGTGGCCTTACCTGTCCATTTAATCGTCTTCCATCATGTCACAATGGTCTCCTTAGTATTAAAAAGCTCCACTGTGTTACAGCGGCACATTGGTTCCATGCGCCTTGCAGTTCCATGTGTTTTAATTAGGCCACAATGGAGTCCTTGCTTTCTTCGTGTCAAAACGACTCCTTGGCTCCATGTGGCCTCAACTCTGAGTTCAATCGTCTTCCATCATGTCACAATGGACTCCTTGGTTTAAAAATGCTCCACTCTGTCAAAGTGGCTCCTTGGTTCCATGTGGTTCAGTTAGGCTACAATGGAATACTTGCTTTCTTCATGTCACAATGCCTCCTTGGCGCCATGTGGCTTTTACCTGTGTGTTCAACCATCTTCCATCACGACACCATAATCTCCTTGGATTGAAAAAGCTCTAAATTTTCACCATGGCTCCTTGATTCCATGTGGCCTTACCTGTAGGTTCAATCATCTTCCATCATGTCACAATGGCTTCCTTGGTTTGAAAAAGCTCCACTGTGACACAATGGATCCTTAGCTCTATGTGTCCTTTCTCATGGGCTCAATCATCTTCCATCATGTCACAAATTGTTCCTCCATTTATCGCCGTGGCCCCTTGCTTCCATGCAGCTCTGTATTCCTCAATGGAATCCTTGCTTTCTTCATGTCACAATGGCCCCTTGGATCCCTGTGGCCTGACATGCGAGTGCAATAATCTTCCATCATGTCACAATGGACTCCTTGGTGTGATAAAGGTCCACTGTGTCCCTGTGGCCCCATGGTTCCATGTGGCTCTGTTGTGTCACAACGGAATACTTGTTTTCTTCTTGTTACAATGCCTCCTAGGCTCCATGTGGCCTTACCTGTTGGTTCAGTCATCTTCCATCATGTCATAATAATTCCATGATCTGAAAAAGCGCCACTGTATCACAGTGGCCCCTTAGTTCCATGTGGTTCAGTTAGGCCAAAATGGAATGCTTGTTTTCTTCCTGTCACAATGGCTCCTTGGCTCCATGAGGCCTTACCTAGGAGTTCAATAATCTTCCATCATGTCACAATAACTCCTTGGTCTCAAAAAGCTACACTGTGTCATAGTGGCCCATTGGTTCCATGCGCCATGCGGTTCCGTCATGTCACAATGGAATCCATGCTTTCTTCATGTCACAATGTCTCCTTGGCTCCATGCGGTCTGACCTGTTAGTATAATCATCTTCCATCATGTCACAATGGTCTCCTTTGTCTGAAAAAGCTCCACTGTGTCACAATGCCCCCTTAGTTCCATGCACTTCCATCGTGTCACAATGGAAAACTTGCTTTCTTCCTATCACAATGGCTCCTTGGCTCCATTTGGCCTTACCTGTTGGTTTTATCATCTTCCATCATGTCACAATAAGTCCTTGGTCTGAAAAAGCTCCACTGTGCCATGATGGATCCTTGCCTCCATGTGTCCTTTCGCATGGGTTCAATCATCTTCCATCATGTCACAACGGTTACTCGGTTTATCGCCAAGGCCCCTTGCTTCCGTGCAGTTCTGTATTCCACAATGGAATCCTTGCTTTCTTCGCGTCACAATGGCTCCTCACATCTGTGTGGCCTGACGTGTGGGTGCAATAACCTTCCATCATGTCACAATGGACTTTTTAGTCCGAAAAAGCTACAATATGTCACAGTGCCAACTTAATTCCATGCGGTTCCGTCGTGTCAAAATGGAATCCTTGCTTTCTGGGTGTCATAGTGGCTTTTTGGATCCTTGTGGCCGGCAATGTGAGTGCAATAATCGTCCATCATGTCACAATGGACTCCTTGATCTGAAAAAGCTCCACTGTGTCACAGTCGCCCCTTGGTTCCATGTGGCTCTCTTAGGCCACAATGGAATCCTTGCTTTCTTCATGCCACAATGCCTCCTTTGCTCCACTTGGCCTTACCTGTGTGTTCAATCATCTTCCATCACGACACCCTAATCTCCTTGGGTTGAAAAAGCTCTACAGTGTCACCATGGCTCCTCCGTTCCATGTGGCTTTTCCTATAGGTTCAATAATCTTTCATCATGTCACAATAACTCCTTGGTCTGAAAAAGCTCCACAGTGTCACAGTGGTCCATTGGTTCCACGCGCCATGCGGGTCAATCTTGTCATAATGAAGTCCTTGCTTTCTTCGTGTCAAAAGGATTCCTTGGCTCCATGTGGCCTTTCCTCTGAGTTCAATCGTCTTCCACATGTCACAATTGTCTCCTTGGTTTCAGAAAGCACCTCTGTGTCACAGTGGCCCCTTAGTTCCATGCGGTTCCGTCGTGTCACAATGGAATCCTTGCTTTCTTCCTGTCACAATGGCTCCTTGGCTCCATGTGGCCTTACCTGTGGTTTAATCATCTTCCATCATGTCACAATAAGTCCTTGGTCTGAAAAAGCTCCACTGTGTCACAATGCATCCTTGGCTCCATGTGTCCTTTCGCATGGGTTCAATCATCTTCCCTCATTTCACAACGGGTTCCTCGGTTTATCGGGCCTGTTGGTTCCATGTGGTTATGTTAGGCCACAGTGGAATCCTTGCTTTCTTCATGTCACAATGCCTCCGTGGCTCCATGTTGCGTTTACCTTCCTGGTTCAACCATCTTCCATCACATCACCAAAATCTCCTTGGATTGAAAAATCTCTAAAGTTTCACCATTGCTCCTTCATTCCATGTGGCCTGAACTGTAGGTTCAATCATCTTCCATCATGTCACAATGGTCTCCTTGGTCTGAAAAAGCCCCACTGCGTCACAGTGGACCCTTGGTTCCATGTTGTTCAGGTAGGCCACAATGGAATCCTTGCTTTCTCCATGTCACAATGGCTCCTCGGCTCCATGTGGCCTTACGTCTGAGTTAAATCATCTTCCATCATGTCATAATAACTCCTTGGTCTGAAAAATCTACACTGTGTCACAGTGGCCCCTCGGTTCCACGCGCCATGGGTTATGTCGTGTCACAATGGAATCCTTGCTTTCTTCATGTCACAAGGACTCCTTGCCTCCATGTGGCCTTTACCTCTGGTTTGAACCATCTTCCATCACGTCACCATAATCGCCTTGGTTTGAAAAAGCTCTACAGTATCACCATGGCTCCGTCATTCCATGTGGCCTTACCTGTCGGTTTAATCATCTTCCATCATGACATAATAACTCCTTGGTCTGAAAAAGCTACACTGTGTCACAGTGGCCCCATGGTTCCATGTGATATGCGGTTCTGTCGTGTCACAATGGAATTCTTTCTTGATTCATGTCACCATGCCTTCTTGGCTCCATATGGCATTTACATCTGGTTTCAACCATCTATCACATCACCATTATCTCTATGGTTTGAAAATGCTCTACAGTGTCACCCTGGCTCCTTGATTCCATGTGGCCTTTCCTGTTGGTTCAATCATCTTCCATCATGTCACAATGGTCTCCTTGGTCTGAAAAATCTCCACTCTGTCACAGTGGCCCCTTGGTTCCATGTGGTTCTGTTAGGCCACAATGGAATCCTTGCTTTCTTCATGTCATAATGCCTCCTTGGCTCCATGTGGCCTTCCCTCTGAGTTCAATCATCTTCCATCATGTCACAATGGTCTTCTTGCTTCAAAAAATCTCTAGATTGCCACCATGGCTACTCCGTTCCATGTGGACTTACCTGTTGGTTCATTAAACTTCCATCATGCCACAATGGTCTCCTTGGTCTGAAAAAGCCCCACTGCGTCACAGTGGCCCAATGGTTCCATGTGGTTCTCTTAGGCCACAGTGGAATCCTTGCTTTCTCCATCTCACAATGGCTCCTTGGCTCCATTTGGCCTTACCCCTGAGTTAAATCATCTTCCATCATGTCACAATAACTCTTTGGCCTTAAAAAGCTCCACTGTGTCACAGTGGCCCCTCGGTTCCATGTGCCATGCGGTTCTGTCATGTCACAATGGAGTCCTTGCTTTCTTCGTGTCGAAACGACTCCTTGGCTACATGTGGCCTTTCCTCGGAGTTCAATCTTCTTCCATCATGTCAAAATAATCTCCTTGGATTGAAAAAGCTCTACAGTGTCACCACAGCTCCTCCGTTCCATGTGGCCTTACCTGTCGGTTCAATCATCTTCCATCATGTCACAATGGTCTCCTTGGTCAAAAAGCATCACTGTGTCACAGTGGCTCCTTGGTTCCATACGGTTCCATCGTGTCACAATGGAATCCTTGCTTTCTTCATGTCACAATGCCTCCTTTTCCCCATGTGACTTTTTCCTCTTGGTTGAACCATCTTCCATCACGTCACCATAATCGCCTTGGTTTGAAAAAGCTCTACAGTGTCACCATGGCTGCTTCATTCCATGTGGCCTTACCTGTTGGTTCAATAATCTTCCATCATGTCTCAATGGTCTCCTTGGTCTGAAAAAGCTACACTGTGTCACAGTGGCCCATTGGTTCCATGTGTTTCTGTTAAGCCACAGTGGGATCCTGGCTTTCTTCATGTCACAATGCCTCCTTGGCTCCATGCGGCCTTACCTCTGAATTCAATCATCTTCCACCATGGAATGGACTCCTTGGTCTGAAAAAGCTCCACTGTGTCACAGTGGCCCCTTGGTTCCATTGTGGCTCTGTTAGGCCACAATGGAATCCTTCCTTTCTTCCTGTCACAATGCCTCCTTGGCTCCATTTGGCCTTACCTCTGAGTTCAGTCATCTTCCATCATGTCATAGTCATCTACTTGGATTGAAAAAGCTCTGCAGTGTCACCCTGGCTGCTCTGTTCCATGTGGCCTTTCCTGTGGGTTCAATCATCTTCCATCATGTCACAATGGTCTCCTTGCTTTCAAAAAGCCCCACTGTGTCCCAGTGGCCCCTTCGTTCATTGTGGGTCTGTAAGGCCAACAGGGAACCCATACTTTCTTCATTTCGCAATGGCTCCTTGGCTCCATTAGGCCTTACCTGTTGGTTTAATCATCTTCCATCATGTCACAATAACTCCTTGGTCTGAAAAAGCTCCACTGTGTCACAGTGGTCCCACAGTTCCATGCGCCATGCGATTTTGTCGTGTCACAATGGAGTCCTTGCTTTCTTTGGGACAAAATGCCTCCTTTGCTCCCTGTGTCCTTACTTGTGAGTTCAATCGTCTTCCATCATGTCACAATAGACTCCTTGGTTTGAGAAACCTCTGCAGTGTCACCATGGCTCCTTGATTCCATGTGACCTTACCTGTTGGTTCAATCATCTTCCATCATGTCACAATTGTTTCATGGCTTTCAAAAAGCATAGCTGTTTAGCAGTGTCCCCTTAGTTCCACGTGGATCTGTTGTGTCACAAAGACAACCGTGCTTTCTTTGTGTCACTATGGCTCCCTTACTCCATGTGGCCTTACCTGTAAGTGGAATCCTTTTCCATCTTGTCACAATAACTCATTTGTCTGAAAAAGCTTCACTGTGTCACAGTGGCCCCTTAGTTCCATGCGGTTCGATCGTGTCACAATGGAATCCTTGCTTTCTTCGTGTTAAAATGGCTCCTTGGATCCATGCGGCCTAACCTGTTGGTTCAATCATCTGCCATCATGTAACAATAGTCTCCTTGGTCTGAAAAAGCTACACTGTGTCACAGTGGCCCCTTGGTTCCATGTGGTTCTGTTAGGCCACAACGGAATCCTGGCTTTCTTCAAGTCACATTTCCTCCTTCGCTCCATGTGGCCTTACCTCTGAGTTCAATCATCTCCCATAATGTCACAATGGTCTCCTTGGTCTGAAATAGCTCCACTATGTCCACAATGGATCCTTGCCTCCATGCGTCCTTTGTCATGGGTTCAATCATGTTCCATCGTGTCACAAAGAGTTCCTTGGTTTATCGCCGTGGCCGCTTTCTCCCGTGCAGTTCTGTATTCCACAATGGAATCCTTGCTTTCTTTGTGTCACAACGGTCTCCCTGGTCTGAAAAAGCTACACTGTGTCACAGTGCCCCATTGGTCCCATGCGCCATGCGGTTCTATCGTGTTACAATGGAGTCCTTGTTTTCTTTCCTTCTATATGACTCCTTGGCTCCATGTGGCCTTACCTGTTGGTTCAATAATCTTCCATCATGTCACAATGGTCTCCTTGGTCTGAAAAAGCACCACTGTATTGCAGTGGCCCCATAGTTCCATGCGGATCTGTTATGTCGCAATGGAAACCTTGCTTTCTTCATGTCACAATGGCTCCTTGGCTCCATGTGGTCTTACCTGGTAGAATAATCATCTTCCATCATGTCACAATAACTCATTTGTCTGAAAAAGCTCCACTGTGTCCCAGTGGCCCCTTAGTTCCATGCGGTTCTATCGTGTCACACTGGAATCCTTGCTTTCTATGTGTCAAAACTGCTCCTTGGCTCTGTGCGGCCTTACCTCTTGGTTCAATCATCTTCCATCATGCCACAATGGTCTCCTTGCTTTCAAAAAGCTCCCCTGTGTCAAAGTGGCCCCTTAGTTCCATGTGGTTCAGTCAGGTCACAATGGAATCCTTGCTTTCTTTGTGTCAAAACGGCCCCTTGGCTCCGTGTGGCCTTACCTGTTGATTTAATCATCTTCCATCACGTCACCATAATCTCCTTGGTTTGAAAAAGCTACACTGTGTCAGAGTGGCCCCTCAGTTCCACGTGCCATGCGGTTCTGGCGTGTCACAATGGAGTCCTTGTGTACTTCGTGTCGAAACGACTCCTTGGCTCCATGTGGCCTTACCTCGGAGTTCAATCATCTTCCATCATGTCACAATAATCTCATTGGTCTGAGAAAGCTCTACAGTGTCAGAATGGCTCCTCCGTTCCATGTGGCCTTTCCTGTAGCTTCAATCATCTTCCATCATGTCACAATGGACTCCTTGGTGTGAAAAAGCACCACTGTGTCACAGTGGCCACTCAGGTCCAGGTGCTTCCGTCGTTTCACAATGGAATCCTTGCTTTCTTCATGTCACAATGCCTCCTTGGCTCCATGTGGCCTTTACCTATGGGTTGAACCATCTTCCATGACGTCACCATAATCTCCTTGGTTTGAAAAAACTCTACAGTGTCACCTTGGCTTCTTCGTTCCATGCAGCCTTTCCTGTAGGTTCAATAATCTTCCATCATGTCTCAATGGTCTCCTTGTTCTGAAAAAGATCCACTGTTTCACGGTGGCCCAATTGTTCCATGTGGTTAAATCAGGTCACAATGGAATCCTTGCTTTCTTTGTGTCAAAACGGCTCCTTGGCTCCATGTGGCCGTACCTGTTGGTTTAATCATCTTCCATCACGTCACAATAATCTCCTTGGTCTGAAAAAGCTACACTGTGTAACAGTGGCCCCTCAGTTCCACATACCATGCGGTTCTGTCATGTCACAATGGAGTCCTTGCTTTGTTCATGTCACAATGCCTCCTTGGCTCCATGTGGCCTTTACCTATTGGTTGAACCATCTTCCATCACGTCACCATAATCGCCTTGGTTTGAAAAAGCTCTACAGTGTCACCATGGCTTCTTCGTTCTATGTGGCCTTACGTGTGGGTTCAATCATCTTCCATCATGTCACAACAACTCCATGGTCTCAAAAAGCTACACTGTGTCATAGTGGCCCCTCAGGTCCAGGTGCTTCCGTCGTGTCTCAGTGGAATCCTTGCTTTCTTCATGTCACAATGCCTCCTTGGCTCCATGTGGCCGTTACCTATGGGTTGAACCATCTTCCATCACGTCACCATAATCGCCTTGGTTTGAAAAAGCTCTACAGTGTCACCATGGCTTCTTCGTTCCATGCGGCCTTTCTGTTGATTCAATAATCTTCCATCATGTCACAATGGTCTCCTTGTTCGGAAAAAGATCTACAGTTTCACGGTGGCCCATTTGTTCCATGTGGTTCTGTTAGGCCACAGTGGAATCCTGGCATTCTTCTTGTCAAAACGGCTCCTTGGCTTCATGCAGCCTTACCTGTTGGTTCAATCGTCTTCCATCATGGCGCAATGGTCTCCTTGGTCTGAAAAAGCTCCACTGTGTCACAGTGGCCCCTTGGTTCCATGTGGGTCAGTCAGGTCACAATGGAATCCTTGCTTTCTTTGTGTCAAAATGGCTCCTTGGCTCTGTGCGGACTTACCTGTTGGTTCAATCATCTTCCATCATGTCACAATGGTCTCCTTGGTTTCAAAAAGCTACACTGTGTCACAGTGGCCCCTTAGTTCCATGTGGTTCAGTCAGGTCACAATGGAATCCTTGCTTTCTTTGTGTCAAAACGACCCCTTGGCTCCATGTGGCCTTACCTGTTGGTTTAATCATCTTTCATCATGTCACAATAACTCCTTGGTCTGAAAAAGCTACACTGTGTCACAGTGGCCCTTCGGTTCCATGTGCCATGCGGTTCTGTCATGTCACAATGGAGTCCTTGCTTTCTTCGTGTCAAAACGACTCCTTGGCTCCATGTGGCCTTACCTCTGAGTTCAATCATCTTCCATCATGTCACAATAATCTCCTTGGTCTGAGAAAGCTCTACAGTGTCACCATGGCTCCTTGATTCCATGTGGCCTTTTCTGTAGCTTCAATCATCTTCCATCCTGTCACAATGGTCTCCTTGCTTTCAAAAAGCACCACTGTGTCACATGGCCTCTTAGTTCCATGCGGTTTTAGCGTGTCACAATGGAATCCTTGCTTTCTTTGTGTCAAAACGGCTCCTTGGCTTTGTGCGGCCTTACCTGTTGGTTCAATCATCTTCCATCATGTCACAATGGTCTCCTTGGTGTGAAAAAGCACCACTGTGTCACAGTGGCCCCCTAGTTCCATGCGGTTCCGTCATGTCCCAATGGAATCCTTGTTTTCTTCATGTCACAATGCCTCCTCTGCTCCATGTGGCCGTTACCTATGGGTTGAATCGTCTTCCATCACGTCACCATAATCTCCTTGGTTTGAAAAAGCTCTACAGTGCCGCCTTGGCTTCTTCGTTCTATGTGGCCTTACCTGTAGGTTCAATAATCTTCCATCATGTCACAATGGTCTCCTTGTTCTGAAAAATCTCCCCTGTTTCACGGTGGCCCAATTGTTCCATGTGGTTCTGTTAGGCCACAGTGGAATCCTGGCTTTCTTCTTGTCACAATGGCTCCTTGGCTCCATGCGGTCTTACCTGGTAGTATAATCATCTTCCATCATGTCACAATAACTCATTTGTCTGAAAAAGCTTCACTGTGTCCCAGTGGCCCCTTAGTTCCATGCGGTTCTATCGTGTCACACTGGAATCCTTACTTTCTATGTGCCAAAACGGCTCCTTGGCTCTGTCTGGCCAGGAGCTGTTTTGGGGTGGGGACGGGGGGAACTGGGGACCCCCAGGAGCCCCCCGGCTTTGGGGGTTTCCATCCCTCCTCGGCCCTCGGGGCGGCCCTGGGGCCACCCCAACACCCCCAAAGTGGGGAGGGTCCCCGGAGCCCTTTGGATCCCCCAAAAATGGGCTGGAAGCGGCAGGAGCCGCCCCAAAAAGGGATTGAAGGGTCCGGTCCGGGAATGGGGGAGGCTCCGGGGATGGCTCCGATCCGGATCGGGGCGGGCTGGGATTGAGGGAGGGTCCGTTCAGCGACTGGGGAGGGGTCTGGGACTGGGTCAGGGGCTGGCATTGGGGAGGGTTTGGGAATTGGGGAGGGGTCTGGGATTGAGGGGATTGCTCCATCCCGGGATTGGGGCAGGGTCGCTCCCTGGGGGAGGGGTCCATTATTGGGCCAGGGCCTCTCCCCTTCCCGAGCCCAATCCCGTTCCTGATCCTGTTCCCGATCCCAATCCCATTCCCATTTCTGTTCCCGTTCCCAATCTCATTCCCGACCCCGATCCCACTCCCATTCCCGATCCCGATCCTGTTCCCAGTCCCGGTCCCGCCGCTGTTTCCAGGAAATGGCTCTGCTCTCAACCCCGACCCCAAACCCAGCGGGTCAAACACCCCAGATCCTGGGGTCAACTGCCCCCGACTCCAAATCCTGGGGGTTCAAACACTGGGGGGGTCAAACACCCTCAAACCCAAACTCTGGGATGTCAAGCCCTACCCTACCCCACCCCCCCCGCCCCGAACCCCAAATTTTAGGATCAAACCCTCCAAATCCCAGATCCTGGGGTGTCAAACACTCCCCAATTCCCAAACGATGGGGTTAAATACCCCTGATTTTGCTGATGCAAAAAAATGTTTCAGAAATTCAGCCAGCTTGTTCACCTTTTTTGTCAACTTCTTTTCAGGGTTGGACGACCTGGTTGCGACAGCGGAACCCTTCTAAAAGACGGATGCTAAGAGACATAACCGGTGCTGTGGGAACAGGATTGGGAATTCTAAATAGCATTGATTCAGAAGTATTAATGAACACATTGGCTGCCACCACTAGATTTGACCAAATTCCAACAACCACTGCAGTCGTCCTTCTTGGCCTTGGGAAGACATCAGCGCTTGCTATCAAACATATTACCAAGTTGGGAGGAAGCAAGCGTAAATGATCACAAATTGGTAATTGATGCACTCGGTGCCACACAAAAGAACGTTTCTTTAGCTCTCAGCTGTATCCAGGCTCAATTAGGGATGCAGTCGGTTGCTGCCTCGATTATAAGAGAAGGTGAAGAAGGCACTTTTCCTACTGAGATTCGGAAAAAAGTTTGGGACAATGCCGCTGATTTTCAAAAGGAATTCCAATCCCGGTGGAACCTAGTGAACTTTACCTATGACCCCATCACAAACATAGCCACAGCTTTGGTGTTAACCGTACGTGATGCCTCAAGTGCATTTGGTATTCCCCATCATTGCACTAGGACTGGGACACATATGGAGCCACTGGGAATGTGCTGGGGGCAACTGGGACCATGCTGGGGGCAACTGGGGACAAGGGTGAGTGACTGGGGCCCTGCTGGGAGAGACTGGGATCATACTTGACTCATACTCGGATCTTACTGGGAGTGACTGGGACTATTCTGGGGGCAAGTGGGAGAACTGGGAACACACGGGATGAAAGTGGGAACAACGGGAACAGTTCTGGGGGCAAATTGTATCATAATGGGGAGTGACTGGCAGCAACTGGGCTCCTGCTGGGAGCAGCCCCTGGCGGCCCCGGGAGCCCCGCACCCCTTTCCCGGCCATGCCGCCCCTCCAGCCCCAGCACCCCCCATTGCCGGGGTGCCGGCACTGCCAGGGGTCCCCCCCTCTCGGGTTCCCCGCTGGGGCTTCTGGGGCTCTCCTCTCTCGGGGCTCCCGCTCAGGGCAGCCGCGGCTCTCCCGGGGCTCCCCAAAACCGGTGTCCCCCCGACGGGGCTCTGCCGCCACCCACACTGGGATCCCCCAAAAACACCTCTCGGGGACCCCCCGATGTCCCCCCGAGGGCCAGCTGCGGCTTGGCTTTGGAGCCCTGCCAGCTCCAAACATCCCTCCCAAAAAAAATCCCAAACCCAGGCACCCCCCAGGATATTTGGGCCGAGCTCCCCCTCCCCGGGCACCTGCGGGATGGGGGCGATGCTCCCGGGGTGCTGCGAGCTCAGGCAGCGCCAGGGCCACGCGATTCCTTCTCTCCTCTCCTCTGGCTGCTCCCTGCTGCCGCTGCGCCTCTTCCTCCCTCCCTCCTCCCCCTCCCCCGCTCCGGGGTCCTGAACCATGAGGGGAAAGGAGCGAGGAAAGGGCAGAACCGTGAGGGGAAAGGAGCGAGGAAAGGGCAGAACCGTGAGGGGAAAGGGCCGGGCCAAGGGGACGCGCTGTCCTAAAAAAGCCCGGTTTGACCCAAAATCACCCAAAAGGGCATCAAATGCAGCCTACATCCACATGGTTCGGCCTGACACCAACCAAATGGGATTAAAAGTATCCAGAGGGCTCTAAAATCCAACCCAAGGGGCTTAAAACTGCCCCAAGTGTTTTATAGCCCTCAAGAAATGGCTTAAGATCACCCGTAAATCTTTCAAATGTGACTAAAATCCACCCTGAAAGTATCTGGTCCAGCCTAAAATCATCCAAAGGTATCTAAAATCACCAAAATGTCCCTGACACCAACACAAGAAGACCTAAAATCACCCTAAAAAGGCTTGGTTCAATCTAAAATTGCCCAAAGCAGCAAAAAACCCTACTTAAATGCACCCAAAATACACAAAAAAGGGACCTAAAATCACCCACACAGGATTAGGATTCACCCATATGGGCCCAGTTTTTCCTAAACTCACCCAAATGGGCCCCAGCCCCACCCACATGGGCCTAAAATCATCCAAAGGGGTCTGAAATCCCCCCTAAACCCCACCAGATTCGGCCTCAAATCATCCACAGGGGCTGAAAATCCACCCGAAAAGGCTCGGGATCCCCGCAAGGGATCTGAAGCCCACCCGAAACCTGCCCGCTTCGCCCCAAAATCCCCCAAAGGCGCCGAGCCCGAGGCCGAGCCCGGGATCGGCTCCGGGGTGGCTCCGGGACCTCCGCGTGTGCTCCGGGCAGTTTTGGCCGCGGCCCCGGACGGGCCTGGGCGGGACCGGGAGGGACCAGGGAGGGCTCGGGAGGGGTTTGGGCATCTGGGGCTTTTTTGGGCTTTTGGGAATTGTGTTGGGAGTTTACAGGGAATTGTTGGGGTTTTTGGGGAGAATTATTGGGTGTGGGGGTGTTTGGGAATTTTGGGAGTTTGGATTTTGAGGGGTTTTCTTGGTGCTTTGAGTGGGAAGTTTTTTTCCTGGGGGTATTTGGGGGTTAATTGATTTTTTTTGTGTTTTCTTTTGAATTTTGGAAGGTTTTACTGGGATTTTGTGGGGATTTTGTGGGATCCTCTGGAATTATTTCTGGGTTTTATTGGGATTTTTAGGGGATTTGGAGGCATTTTATTGGAATTGTTGGGGCAATTAGTGGGATTCTTTGGGGATTTGGGTTTTTTAGTTATTTTAGTGGGGATTTGGGGGGGCTTGTGGGTTTTTTTGGGTGTTGCCAAGATTTCTTTGGGTCTCGTGAGGATTTTGTGGGGCTTGTTGTGGTTTTGGAGACATTTTTGGGGGGATTTGTGGGGTTTAATTGGGATTTTGTGAGCTTTTTTTGGGATTCGAGGGTTTTCTAATGGGAATTTGTGAAATTTAATTGCGATTTCATGGGGTTTATTGGGACTTTCAGGGGTTTAAACCAGATGTTGGTGCCTCTCAGCCCTTCCCCACACCCTGGGACAACTCCAAAGCCCCCCAAAATTCCACTACAACCCCCCAAAATCCCCCAAAAATCCCAATTAAAAACTCCTAAACACCAAAGAATCCCACAAAATCCCAGTGGAACCCACCAAAATTAAAAAAAAAAACCTCCCAAAAATTTCAATAAACCCCCCAAAAAATAACCACCCCAAAACCCTAAAAAAATCCCCAAAATCCAAAATCCTCAAATCCCACAAAACCCCCATAACCCCACAAACCCAGTAATTCTCTCCAAAATCCAATAATTCTCCCTAATCTCCCAACAAAATCCCCCAAAGCCCATACATGCCGCCAAAAATCTCCCCAAAATCCCCCCAGAGTCCCCCAGACTCACCGGGGGGCCGTCCTGGATCAGGGGGCACCGGCCGGTGGAACAGAAGCCGCTTCAGGGGGCCCGCGGAGCTTTTTGGGGAGGGGGCACCATGGGAGACCCCCCAAAAACGGGGGAGGGGAACCCCTGTGGTACCCCCCTCCCCCGAATGCCCTCTCCCCCGGTTCAGGAATAGCCAAACTCAAGAAAATGTAAACCAGGCTTGACTTTCCAGAAATTATTTTTTGGCCGGGTTTAGCTGCATCCTCCAGGCTCAGGATCACCGGTGTATTTGCAGGTTTTGCTCTGCATCATCAGCCTGCCCAGACTCTGCTCGGTGTTTCACAAATGGAGAAGACAATGGATAATGTGCCAAGCTTCCTTGCAAACAGCAACACCTGCATCAGCATGACAGAAAAGAAGGGAAAAAAAAAAAAAAAAAAGAAAATAATCACCGGTTAGAACAGAGCCAGTGTCCCACCATCTTCCCCTCCACTGTTATTACAGAGGCAAACCTGGGCCTAAAGCTTCCACCTCTCAGTTCCTGATGCTGTTTGACTTCAGCCTTGACTCCCCCTGATCTACCTGACTGCTGTCCAAGTGGGGCTGGGGATGCTCAGCCTGGAAAGAGGAGACACTGGGGAGGCCTCAGTGCAGCTCTGCAGGACTGGAAGGGTCCCACAGGAAAGACGGGGACAGTGTTCAGCCGGGCCCGTGGCAACAGGACAAGGGGGGATGGCTTTCAACTGCAGGAGGCTGATTGAAGTTGGATCTGAGGGAGCTGCTCTTTTACACGGAGGCTGCTGAGGCACTGGCCCAGGCTGTGGATGCCCCCATCCTTGGCAACAGGGCTGTGAGCAGCATGGGCTGGGGAAGATTGCTCAGCTCGGAACAAGATGCTCTTTAGATCCACTGTGATGTCCACAGATGTGATGCTCCAGATGGAACTTCCAGCGTCCAGCAAAGAGCACAACACAACCACTGGCCCTTGTGTCAGCCCACCCTGTGCCAGCCCTCGTGCCAGCTCACCCTTCACCATGCTCCCTGTCACTCTTCTCGTCACCTGCGCCCTGATACTCCCATCAGTCCTGAAAGCTCTCTGTTGCCTGGATTTTGTCATCCGTCCCTGCAGGATGCTCACATTTGTCCTGAGGAAGGTACAGTGCCATTCCATGGAGGTGGACACCCCCCAGCTGCCCGGCTGGGCTGGAGTTCTGTGGGGATGGGGTGGGACAGGGACCCCACTCTGAGGTGTTGCTACCTCTGCAGGCTGTCACCGAGAGAGAGGACGAGATGGAGGTGGACATGCAGGCTGATAGAGAGGAGGACATGGAAGTGGATGGAGAAGAGAGTGGAGACAATGCGATGGAGGTGGACATGGAGATTGATACAGAGGAGATGGAAGTGGATGGAGAAGAGAGTGGAGAGGAAGAGATGGAGGTGGACATGCAGATGGATACAGAGGAGGAGATGGAAGTGGATGGAGAAGAGACTGGTGAAGAAGAGATGGAGGTAGATGTGGAAGAGGAGATGGACGTGGAAATGGAAGAGTACCTTGAGGACATGGACATTGATGAGAAAGATGAGGAAGAGGCCATGATCTTGGGATGAAGAGCAATACCAGCAGCAGGACAGGCATGTGGTCCCCACAGGCAGAGCGGGTCCCCTGCTGCCAGGCTGGGACTGGGCTGGGTGGTCCCTGCTCAGGGATGTGGGACCCGGTGCATTGGGTTCTGGTGGCCATCCCCAGCCTGTGCTGCGCTTGCTGGGCCAGCCTGGGGGCACATGGAAGAGCCTCTCTGCCTGATTGGAGCGACTGTGCCTCTTGCTTTTCCTCAAGGACCGATGGAGACCCCGGACAGAGATGCCACCCTTTTGTACATACCTTGTAGAGTTTGTTGTTGTCTTTAGGCTATAGGTTTTAGGGCTTCTTTTTGTCTTCTGTAAATACGTTTCATAGACTTTTGTTAGATATGTTCTTAGGTATATATGTTCCATAGATAGTTGTTGTTACAAATATTCTTACAATGTAAATGTGTTCTGTGTTTTCTTTGCTGTTTTCTGAAAATAAACAAGCTTTATTTTTCACACCCCAGTTCTCTTTCCATTTGCTTCAGGCACAGGTAGCATTTGCAAAGTTGTGGTTTCCGCTTGCTCCAGGTTCCCAGGGCTGGAGGTCAGTGGGGGCGCTGGCACAGCCACAACCTTTTGTTTGGGGGCAATATTGGGAAGGGGGTGGGGAGAGGGGGGCACAGGGGGAGGTGGGACCCACTGAGGCTCCCCCAGGTCACCCCAGGACCCCCAGGCCCCGTCCCCAGCCCCCCCAGTTCCCTCCACAGCCCCGGCTGAGGGGGGCTCAGCCCAGGAGCCGCCGTCGTTCGGGGCTCCCCCGAGGGCAGCCGCCAACGGGAGAGCTCCCGGCTCGGAGAGGCCCCCAGCAGAGGAGGGGATCTTGTCCCCTCCTCGAGGGCCCTGAAGGGTCTTCAGGCCCCTCTGAAGAGGAGTTTTTCTCTTTTTAGGGATGTTTGGGGGGACCTCACCCCTCCAAGGGTGTTTTTTCCTCCCCATTTTCAGGTGTTTGTGGGGCCACAGCCCCACAAGCCCCTTTTCAGGGGTGATCATGACGGCTTTAAGTGACAATTTTCTGGGGGACTCACTCCAAGCCGCTGTAGGGGATGTTTTGCCCCCCAGGGTGGATTTTTGGGGTTTAAGGGCCCCCGCTCTGGTCGGGTCCCACTCTAACTCCCCTGAAGAGGCCAACACCACTCCTGCTGATTCCGGCAGCGGAGCCCTAGGAGGGTTGTAAGAGTTGAAATTTTTAAATTTCATTTTTATTCTATTTTATTTAAATTAAAATTTATTGATTTTTAGTTTTATTCTAACTCGTTGAGAGGACAGCAAGGACATTCAAGGGCAGGAACATTTTTTCCTGGCTGGTGACTGGAATTTCAGACCCTGGCAGTGTGTGCAGAACCACACAGACTGGGATCAAACATGGGCTGGGATCACCTGGACTGAGATCCTATGGACTGGGACCATATGGAATGGGACCATAGGGATCAGGACGGTACACACTGGGATAAACTGGGTTGAGATTATATGGACTGGGACCACATCGACTGGGATTGCACAGACTGGGATCCCATGGACTGGGAAAAAGCATTGGCTACCATTGGCTACCATCCACATAGAAAGGTGGCCACCTCAAGTTGTCTTGATCCTTTTTGGGTGTCCCATCCCCCTCTTTCCCCCGCCTTCCCCATCGTTCCCCCAATCCCCGCTCCCCTCCCCCGTGTTTGGTTTTGGGGGTTCCAGGCCCCTCCTGCTCCGTGGGGGGGTCCCGATCCCTCTTTGGTTTAATTTGGGGCCCCCAACCCCTTCTCACCGCGACCCCCGCGGCCGGGGGGGCTCTCAGCACCACCAGTGCCACCAGTCCGGCCCCAGCTGCCCCCGCACGCCCCATCCCCATCCCCAGGGTCACCTCCCCCCTGCCCAAATTCCGCTCCCGGGGAGCGCTGGGCGCTGCGGGTCCGCCTGGCGACTGAGGAGTCATCGAGAGCAAGTGCTCTGATTGGCTAGAGATGGCCCCGCGCAGTCTCTGATTGGCTAGCGCATTGAGAAGCGTTTTGATCTGCCTGGCAACCGATGAGCAGCGCTATCGCAGGCGCTGATTGCCTGAAAATCGCCGGCCCGGCAACTGAGTTGTCAGCAGCGCCGCGCGCTCTGATTGGCCAGGAGCTGTTTTGGGGTGGGGACGGGGGGAACTGGGGACCCCCAGGAGCCCCCCGGCTTTGGGGGTTTCCATCCCCCCTCGGCCCTCGGGGCGGCCCTGGGGCCACCCCAACACCCCCAAAGTGGGGAGGGTCCCCGGAGCCCTTTGGATCCCCCAAAAATGGGCTGGAAGCGGCAGGAGCCGCCCCAAAAAGGGATTGAAGGGTTCGGTCCGGGAATGGGGGAGGCTCCGGGGATGGCTCCGATCCGGATCGGGGCGGGCTGGGATTGAGGGAGGGTCCGTTCAGCGACTGGGCAGGGGTCTGGGACTGGGTCAGGGGCTGGCATTGGGGAGGGTTTGGGAATTGGGGAGGGGTCTGGGATTGAGGGGATTGCTCCATCCCGGGATTGGGGCAGGGTCGCTCCCTGGGGGAGGGGTCCATTATTGGGCCAGGGCCTCTCCCCTTCCCGAGCCCAATCCCGTTCCTGATCCTGTTCCCGATCCCAATCCCATTCCCATTTCTGTTCCCGTTCCCAATCTCATTCCCGACCCCGATCCCACTCCCATTCCCGATCCCGATCCTGTTCCCAGTCCCGGTCCCGCCGCTGTTTCCAGGAAATGGCTCTGCTCTCAACCCCGACCCCAAACCCAGCGGGTCAAACTCCCCAGATCCTGGGGTCAACTGCCCCCGACTCCAAATCCTGGGGGTTCAAACACTGGGGGGGTCAAACACCCTCAAACCCAAACTCTGGGATGTCAAGCCCTACCCCCCCACCCCAGCCCCGAACCCCAAATTTTAGGATCAAACCCTCCAAATCCCAGATCCTGGGGTGTCAAACACTCCCCAATTCCCAAACGATGGGGTTAAATACCCCTGATTTTGCTGATGCAAAAAAATGTTTCAGAAATTCAGCCAGCTTGTTCACCTTTTTTGTCAACTTCTTTTCAGGGTTGGACGACCTGGTTGCGACAGCGGAACCCTTCTAAAAGACGGATGCTAAGAGACATAACCGGTGCTGTGGGAACAGGATTGGGAATTCTAAATAGCATTGATTCAGAAGTATTAATGAACACATTGGCTGCCACCACTAGATTTGACCAAATTCCAACAACCACTGCGGTCGTCCTTCTTGGCCTTGGGAAGACATCAGCGCTTGCTATCAAACATATTACCAAGTTGGGAGGAAGCAAGCGTAAATGATCACAAATTGGTAATTGATGCACTCGGTGCCACACAAAAGAACGTTTCTTTAGCTCTCAGCTGTATCCAGGCTCAATTAGGGATGCAGTCGGTTGCTGCCTCGATTATAAGAGAAGGTGAAGAAGGCACTTTTCCTACTGAGATTCGGAAAATAGTTTGGGACAGTGCCGCTGATTTTGAAAAGGAATTCCAATCCCGGTGGAACCTAGTGAACTTTACCTATGACCCCATCACAAACATAGCCACAGCTTTGGTGTTAACCGTACGTGATGCCTCAAGTGCATTTGGTATTCCCCATCATTGCACTAGGACTGGGACACATATGGAGCCACTGGGAATGTGCTGGGGGCTACTGGGACCACGCTGGGGGCAACTGGGGACAAGGGTGAGTGACTGGGGCCCTGCTGGGAGAGACTGGGATCATACTGGACTCATACTGGGATCTTACTGGGAGTGACTGGGACTATTCTGGGAGCAAGTGGGAGAACTGGGAACACACGGGATGAAAGTGGGAACAAAGGGAACAGTGCTGGGGGCAAATTGTAGCATAATGGGGAGTGACTGGCAGCAACTGGGCTCCTGCTGGGAGCAGCCCCTGGCGGCCCCGGGAGCCCCGCACCCCTTTCCCGGCCATGCCGCCCCTCCAGCCCCAGCACCCCCCATTGCCGGGGTGCCGGCACTGCCAGGGGTCCCCCCCTCTCGGGTTCCCCGCTGGGGCTTCTGGGGCTCTCCTCTCTCGGGGCTCCCGCTCAGGGCAGCCGCGGCTCTCCCGGGGCTCCCCAAAACCGGTGTCCCCCCGACGGGGCTCTGCCGCCACCCACACTGGGATCCCCCAAAAACACCTCTCGGGGACCCCCCGATGTCCCCCCGAGGGCCAGCTGCGGCTTGGCTTTGGAGCCCTGCCAGCTCCAAACATCCCTCCCAAAAAAAATCCCAAACCCAGGCACCCCCCAGGATATTTGGGCCGAGCTCCCCCTCCCCGGGCACCTGCGGGATGGGGGCGATGCTCCCGGGGTGCTGCGAGCTCAGGCAGCGCCAGGGCCACGCGATTCCTTCTCTCCTCTCCTCTGGCTGCTCCCTGCTGCCGCTGCGCCTCTTCCTCCCTCCCTCCTCCTCCTCCCCCGCTCCGGGATCCTGAACCATGAGGGGAAAGGAGCGAGGAAAGGGCAGAACCGTGAGGGGAAAGGAGCGAGGAAAGGGCGGAACCGTGAGGGGAAAGGAGCGGGGCCAAGGGGACCTAAAAAAGCCCGGTTTGACCCAAAATCACCCAAAAGGGCATCAAATGCAGCCTACATCCACATGGTTCGGCCTGACACCAACCAAATGGGATTAAAAGTATCCAGAGGGCTCTAAAATCCAACCCAAGGGGCTTAAAACTGCCCCAAGTGTTTTATAGCCCTCAAGAAATGGCTTAAGATCACCCGTAAATCTTTCAAATGTGACTAAAATCCACCCTGAAAGTATCTGGTCCAGCCTAAAATCATCCAAAGGTATCTAAAATCACCAAAATGTCCCTGACACCAACACAAGAAGACCTAAAACCACCCTAAAAAGGCTTGGTTCAACCTAAAATTGCCCAAAGCAGCCAAAAACCCTACTTAAATGCACCCAAAATACACAAAAAAGGGACCTAAAATCACCCACACAGGATTAGGATTCACCCATATGGGCCCAGTTTTTCCTAAACTCACCCAAATGGGCCCCAGCCCCACCCCCATGGGCCTAAAATCATCCAAAGGGGTCTGAAATCCCCCCTAAACCCCACCAGATTCGGCCTCAAATCAGCCACAGGGGCTGAAAATCCACCCGAAAAGGCTCGGGATCCCCGCAAGGGATCTGAAGCCCACCCTAAACCTGCCCGGTTCGGCCCAAAATCCCCCAAAGGCGCCGAGCCCGAGGCCGAGCCCGGGATCGGCTCCGGGGTGGCTCCGGGACCTCCGCGTGTGCTCCGGGCAGTTTTGGCCGCGGCCCCCGGACGGGCCTGGGCGGGACCGGGAGGGACCAGGGAGGGCTCGGGAGGGGTTTGGGCATCTGGGGCTTTTTTGGGCTTTTGGGAATTGTGTTGGGAGTTTACAGGGAATTGTTGGGGTTTTTGGGGAGAATTATTGGGTGTGGGGGTGTTTGGGAATTTTGGGAGTTTGGATTTTGAGGGGTTTTCTTGGTGCTTTGAGTGGGAAGTTTTTTTCCTGGGGGTATTTGGGGGTTAATTGATTTTTTTTGTGTTTTCTTTTGAATTTTGGAAGGTTTTACTGGGATTTTGTGGGGATTTTGTGGGATCCTCTGGAATTATTTCTGGGTTTTATTGGGATTTTTAGGGGATTTGGAGGCATTTTATTGGAATTGTTGGGGCATTTAGTGGGATTCTTTGGGGATTTGGGTTTTTTAGTTATTTTAGTGGGGATATGGGGGGGCTTGTGGGTTTTTTTGGGTGTTGCCAAGATTTCTTTGGGTCTCGTGAGGATTTTGTGGGGCTTGTTGTGGTTTTGGAGACATTTTTGGGGGGATTTGTGGGGTTTAATTGGGATTTTGTGAGCTTTTTTTGGGATTCGAGGGTATTCTAATGGGAATTTGTGAAATTTAATTGCGATTTCATGGGGTTTATTGGGACTTTCAGGGGTTTAAACCAGATGTTGGTGCCTCTCAGCCCTTCCCCACACCCTGGGACAACTCCAAAGCCCCCAAAATTCCACTAAAACCCCCCAAAATCCCCCAAAAATCCCATTTAAAAACTCCTAAACACCAAAGAATCCCACAAAATCCCAGTGGAACCCACCAAAATTAAAAAAAAAAAATAAAAAACTCCCAAAAATTTCAATAAACCCCCCAAAAAATAACCACCCCAAAACCCTAAAAAATCCCCAAAATCCAAAATCCTCAAATCCCACAAAACCCCCATAACCCCACAAACCCAGTAATTCTCTCCAAAATCCAATAATTCCCCCTAATCTCCCAACAAAATCCCCCAAAGCCCATACATGCCGCCAAAATCCCCCCAGAGCGCCCCAGACTCACCGGGGGCAGTCCTGGATCAGGGGGCACCGGCCGGTGGAACAGAAGCCGCTTCAGGGGGCCCGCGGAGCTTTTTGGGGAGGGGGCACCATGGGAGACCCCCCAAAAACGGGGGAGGGGAACCCCTGTGGTACCCCCTCCCCCGAATGCCCTCTCCCCCGGTTCAGGAATAGCCAAACTCAAGAAAATGTAAACCAGGCTTGACTTTCCAGAAATTATTTTTGGCCGGGTTTAGCTGCATCCTCCAGGCTCAGGATCACCGGTGTATTTGCAGGTTTTGCTCTGCATCATCAGACTGCCCAGACTCTGCTCGGTGTTTCACAAATGGAGAAGACAATGGATAATGTGCCAGGCTTCCTTGCAAACAGCAACACCTGCATCAGCATGACAGAAAAGAAGGGAAAAAAAAAAAAAAAAAAGAAAATAATCAGCGGTTAGAACAGAGCCAGTGTCCCACCATCTTCCCCTCCACTGTTATTACAGAGGCAAACCTGGGCCTAAAGCTTCCACCTCTCAGTTCCTGATGCTGTTTGACTTCAGCCTTGACTCCCCCTGATCTACCTGACTGCCGTCCAAGTGGGGCTGGGGATGCTCAGCCTGGAAAGAGGAGACACTGGGGAGGCCTCAGTGCAGCTCTGCAGGACTGGAAGGGTCCCACAGGAAAGACGGGGACAGTGTTCAGCCGGGCCCGTGGCAACAGGACAAGGGGGGATGGCTTTCAACTGCAGGAGGCTGATTGAAGTTGGATCTGAGGGAGCTGCTCTTTTACACGGAGGCTGCTGAGGCACTGGCCCAGGCTGTGGATGCCCCATCCTTGGCAACAGGGCTGTGAGCAGCATGGGCTGGGGAAGATTGCTCAGCTCGGAACAAGATGCTCTTTAGATCCACTGTGATGTCACAGATGTGATGTTCCAGCAGGAACTTCCAGCGTCCAGCAAAGAGCACAACACAACCACTGGCCCTTGTGTCAGTCCACCCTGTGCCAGCCCTCGTGCCAGCTCACCCTTCACCATGTTCCCTGTCACTCTGCTCGTCACCTGCGCCCTGATACTCCCATCAGTCCTGAAAGCTCTCTGTTGCCTGGATTTTGTCATCCGTCCCTGCAGGATGCTCACATTTGTCCTGAGGAAGGTACAGTGCCATTCCATGGAGGTGGACACCCCCCAGCTGCCCGGCTTGGCTGGAGTTCTGTGGGGATGGGGTGGGACAGGGACCCCACTCTGAGGTGTTGCTACCTCTGCAGGCTGTCACCGAGAGAGAGGACGAGATGGAGGTGGACATGCAGGCTGATAGAGAGGAGGACATGGAAGTGGATGGAGAAGAGAGTGGAGACAATGCGATGGAGGTGGACATGGAGATTGATACAGAGGAGAAGATGGAAGTGGATGGAGAAGAGAGTGGAGAGGAAGAGATGGAGGTGGACATGCAGATGGATACAGAGGAGGAGATGGAAGTGGATGGAGAAGAGAGTGGAGAGGAAGAGATGGAGGTGGACATGCAGATGGATACAGAGGAGGAGATGGAAGTGGATGGAGAAGAGAGTGGAGAGGAAGAGATGGAGGTGGACATGCAGATGGATACAGAGGAGGAGATGGAAGTGGATGGAGAAGAGACTGGAGAGGAAGAGATGGAGGTGGACATGCAGATGGATACAGAGGAGGAGATGGAAGTGGATGGAGAAGAGACTGGAGAGGAAGAGATGGAGGTGGACATGCAGATGGATACAGAGGAGGAGATGGAAGTGGATGGAGAAGAGACTGGTGAAGAAGAGATGGAGGTAGATGTGGAAGAGGAGATGGACGTGGAAATGGAAGAGTACCTTGAGGACATGGACATTGATGAGAAAGATGAGGAAGAGGCCATGATCTTGGGATGAAGAGCAATACCAGCAGCAGGACAGGCATGTGGTCCCCACAGGCAGAGCGGGTCCCCTGCTGCCAGGCTGGGACTGGGCTGGGTGGTCCCTGCTCAGGGATGTGGGACCCGGTGCATTGGGTTCTGGTGGCCATCCCCAGCCTGTGCTGCGCTTGCTGGGCCAGCCTGGGGGCACATGGAAGAGCCCTCTCTGCCTGATTGGAGCGACTGTGCCTCTTGCTTTTCCTCAAGGACCGATGGAGATCCCGGACAGAGATGCCACCCTTTTTGTACATACGTTGTAGAGTTTGTTGTTGTCTTTAGGCTATAGGTTTTAGGGCTTCTTTTTGTCTTCTGTAAATACGTTTCATAGACTTTTGTTAGATATGTTCCTAGGTATATACGTTCCATAGATAGTTGTTGTTACAAATATTCTTACAATGTAAATGTGTTCTGTGTTTTCTTTGCTGTTTTTCTGAAAATAAACAAGCTTTATTTTTCACACCCCAGTTCTCTTTCCATTTGCTTCAGGCACAGGTAGCATTTGCAAAGTTGTGGTTTCCGCTTGCTCCAGGTTCCCAGGGCTGGAGGTCAGTGGGGGCGCTGGCACAGCCACAACCTTTTGTTTGGGGGCAATATTGGGAAGGGGGTGGGAGAGGGGGCACAGGGGGAGGTGGGACCCACTGAGGCTCCCCCAGGTCACCCCAGGACCCCCAGGCCCCGTCCCAGCCCCCCCAGTTCCCTCCACAGCCCCGGCTGAGGGGGGCTCAGCCCAGGAGCCGCCGTCGTTCGGGGCTCCCCCGAGGGCAGCCGCCAACGGGAGAGCTCCCGGCTCGGAGAGGCCCCAGCAGAGGAGGGGATCTTGTCCCTCCTCGAGGGCCCTGAAGGGTCTTCAGGCCCCTCTGAAGAGGAGTTTTTCTCTTTTTAGGGATGTTTGGGGGGACCTCACCCCTCCAAGGGTGTTTTTTCCTCCCCATTTTCAGGTGTTTGTGGGGCCACAGCCCCACAAGCCCCTTTTCAGGGGTGATCATGACGGCTTTAAGTGACAATTTTCTGGGGGACTCACTCCAAGCCGCTGTAGGGGATGTTTTGCCCCCCAGGGTGGATTTTTGGGGTTTAAGGGCCCCCGCTCTGCTCGGGTCCCACTCTAACTCCCCTGAAGAGGCCAACACCACTCCTGCTGATTCCGGCAGCGGAGCCCTAGGAGGGTTGTAAGAGTTGAAATTTTTAAATTTCATTTTTATTCTATTTTATTTAAATTAAAATTTATTGATTTTTAGTTTTATTCTAACTCGTTGAGAGGACAGCAAGGACATTCAAGGGCAGGAACATTTTTTCCTGGCTGGTGACTGGAATTTCAGACCCTGGCAGTGTGTGCAGAACCACACAGACTGGGATCAAACATGGGCTGGGATCACCTGGACTGAGATCCTATGGACTGGGACCATATGGAATGGGACCATAGGGATCAGGACGGTACACACTGGGATAAACTGGGTTGAGATTATATGGACTGGGACCACATGGACTGGGATTGCACAGACTGGGATCCCATGGACTGGGAAAAAGCATTGGCTACCATTGGCTACCATCCACATAGAAAGGTGGCCACCTCAAGTTGTCTTGATCCTTTTTGGGTGTCCCATCCCCCTCTTTCCCCCGCCTTCCCCATCGTTCCCCCAATCCCCGCTCCCCTCCCCCGTGTTTGGTTTTGGGGGTTCCAGGCCCCTCCTGCTCCGTGGGGGGGTCCCGATCCCTCTTTGGTTTAATTTGGGGCCCCCAACCCCTTCTCACCGCGACCCCCGCGGCCGGGGGGGCTCTCAGCACCACCAGTGCCACCAGTCCGGCCCCAGCTGCCCCCGCACGCCCCATCCCCATCCCCAGGGTCACCTCCCCCCTGCCCAAATTCCGCTCCCGGGGAGCGCTGGGCGCTGCGGGTCCGCCTGGCGACTGAGGAGTCATCGAGAACAAGCGCTCTGATTGGCTAGAAATGGCCCCGCGCAGTCTCTGATTGGCTAGCGCATTGAGAAGCGTTTTGATCTGCCTGGACACCGATGAGTCAGAGCTATCGCAGGCGCTGATTGCCTGAAAATCGCCGGCCCGGCAACTGAGTTGTCAGCAGCGCCGCGCGCTCTGATTGGCCAGGAGCTGTTTTGGGGTGGGGACGGGGGGAACTGGGGACCCCCAGGAGCCCCCCGGCTTTGGGGGTTTCCATCCCCCCTCGGCCCTCGGGGCGGCCCTGGGGCCACCCCAACACCCCCAAAGTGGGGAGGGTCCCCGGAGCCCTTTGGATCCCCCAAAAATGGGCTGGAAGCGGCAGGAGCCGCCCCAAAAAGGGATTGAAGGGTCCGGTCCGGGAATGGGGGAGGCTCCGGGGATGGCTCCCATCCGGATCGGGGCGGGCTGGGATTGAGGGAGGGTCCGTTCAGCGACTGGGCAGGGGTCTGGGACTGGGTCAGGGGCTGGCATTGGGGAGGGTTTGGGAATTGGGGAGGGGTCTGGGATTGAGGGGATTGCTCCATCCCGGGATTGGGGCAGGGTCGCTCCCTGGGGGAGGGGTCCATTATTGGGCCAGGGCCTCTCCCCTTCCCGAGCCCAATCCCGTTCCTGATCCTGTTCCCGATCCCAATCCCATTCCCATTTCTGTTCCCGTTCCCAATCTCATTCCCGACCCCGATCCCACTCCCATTCCCGATCCCGATCCTGTTCCCAGTCCCGGTCCCGCCGCTGTTTCCAGGAAATGGCTCTGCTCTCAACCCCGACCCCAAACCCAGCGGGTCAAACACCCCAGATCCTGGGGTCAACTCCCCCCGACCCCAAATCCTGGGCGTTCAAACACTGGGGGGGTCAAACACCCTCAAACCCAAACTCTGGGATGTCAAGCCCTACCCCCCCCCCCCCGCCCCGAACCCCAAATTTTAGGATCAAACCCTCCAAATCCCAGATCCTGGGGTGTCAAACACTCCCCAATTCCCAAACGATGGGGTTAAATACCCCTGATTTTGCTGATGCAAAAAAATGTCTCCGAAATTCAGCCAGCTTGTTCACCTTTTTTGTCAACTTCTTTTCAGGGTTGGACGACCTGGTTGCGACAGCGGAACCCTTCTAAAAGACGGATGCTAAGAGACATAACCGGTGCTGTGGGAACAGGATTGGGAATTCTAAATAGCATTGATTCAGAAGTATTAATAAACACATTGGCTGCCACCACTAGATTTGACCAAATTCCAACAACCACTGCAGTCGTCCTTCTTGGCCTTGGGAAGACATCAGCGCTTGCTATCAAACATATTACCAAGTTGGGAGGAAGCAAGCGTAAATGATCACAAATTGGTAATTGATGCACTCGGTGCTACACAAAAGAACGTTTCTTTAGCTCTCAGCTGTATCCAGGCTCAATTAGGGATGCAGTCGGTTGCTGCCTCGATTATAAGAGAAGGTGAAGAAGGCACTTTTCCTACTGAGATTCGGAAAATAGTTTGGGACAGTGCCGCTGATTTTGAAAAGGAATTCCAATCCCGGTGGAACCTAGTGAACATTACCTATGACCCCATCACAAACATAGCCACAGCTTTGGTGTTAACCGTACGTGATGCCTCAAGTGCATTTGGTATTCCCCATCATTGCACTAGGACTGGGACACATATGGAGCCACTGGGAATGTGCTGGGGGCAACTGGGACCATGCTGGGGGCAACTGGGGACAAGGGTGAGTGACTGGGGCCCTGCTGGGAGAGACTGGGATCATACTTGACTCATACTCGGATCTTACTGGGAGTGACTGGGACTATTCTGGGGGCAAGTGGGAGAACTGGGAACACACGGGATGAAAGTGGGAACAACGGGAACAGTGCTGGGGGCAAATTGTAGCATAATGGGGAGTGACTGGCAGCAACTGGGCTCCTGCTGGGAGCAGCCCCTGGCGGCCCCGGGAGCCCCGCACCCCTTTCCCGGCCATGCCGCCCTTCCAGCCCCAGCACCCCCCATTGCCGGGGTGCCGGCACTGCCAGGGGTCCCCCCCTCTCGGGTTCCCCGCTGGGGCTTCTGGGGCTCTCCTCTCTCGGGGCTCCCGCTCAGGGCAGCCGCGGCTCTCCCGGGGCTCCCCAAAACCGGTGTCCCCCCGACGGGGCTCTGCCGCCACCCACACTGGGATCCCCCAAAAACACCTCTCGGGGACCCCCCGATGTCCCCCCGAGGGCCAGCTGCGGCTCGGCTTTGGAGCCCTGCCAGCTCCAAACATCCCTCCCAAAGAACCCGAACCCAGGCACCCCCCAGGATATTTGGGCCGAGCTCCCCCTCCCCGGGCACCTGCGGGATGGGGGCGATGCTCCCGGGGTGCTGCGAGCTCAGGCAGCGCCAGGGCCACGCGATTCCTTCTCTCCTCTCCTCCGGCTGCTCCCTGCTGCCGCTGCGCCTCTTCCTCCCTCCCTCCTCCTCCTCCCCCGCTCCGGGATCCTGAACCATGAGGGGAAAGGAGCGAGGAAAGGGCAGAACCGTGAGGGGAAAGGAGCGAGGAAAGGGCAGAACCGTGAGGGGAAAGGAGCGAGGAAAGGGCGGAACCGTGAGGGGAAAGGAGCGGGGCCAAGGGGACGCGCTGTCCTAAAAAAGCCCGGTTTGACCCAAAATCACCCAAAAGGGCATCAAATGCAGCCTACATCCACATGGTTCGGCCTGACACCAACCAAATGGGATTAAAAGTATCCAGAGGGCTCTAAAATCCAACCCAAGGGGCTTAAAACTGCCCCAAGTGTTTTATAGCCCTCAAGAAATGGCTTAAGATCACCCGTAAATCTTTCAAATGTGACTAAAATCCACCCTAAAAGTATCTGGTCCAGCCTAAAATCATCCAAAGGTATCTAAAATCACCAAAATGTCCCTGACACCAACACAAGAAGACCTAAAATCACCCTAAAAAGGCTTGGTTCAACCTAAAATTGCCCAAAGCAGCAAAAAACCCTACTTAAATGCACCCAAAATACACAAAAAAGGGACCTAAAATCACCCACACAGGATTAGGATTCACCCATATGGGCCCAGTTTTTCCTAAACTCACCCAAATGGGCCCCAGCCCCACCCACATGGGCCTAAAATCATCCAAAGGGGTCTGAAATCCCCCCTAAACCCCACCAGATTCGGCCTCAAATCAGCCACAGGGGCTGAAAATCCACCCGAAAAGGCTCGGGATCCCCGCAAGGGATCTGAAGCCCACCCGAAACCTGCCCGGTTCGGCCCAAAATCCCCCAAAGGCGCCGAGCCCGAGGCCGAGCCCGGGATCGGCTCCGTGGTGGCTCCGGGACCTCCGCGTGTGCTCCGGGCAGTTTTGGCCGCGGCCCCGGACGGGCCTGGGCGGGACCGGGAGGGACCAGGGAGGGCTCGGGAGGGGTTTGGGCATCTGGGGCTTTTTTGGGCTTTTGGGAATTGTGTTGGGAGTTTACAGGGAATTGTTGGGGTTTTTGGGGAGAATTATTGGGTGTGGGGGTGTTTGGGAATTTTGGGAGTTTGGATTTTGAGGGGTTTTATTGGTGCTTTGAGTGGGAAGTTTTTTTCCTGGGGGTATTTGGGGGTTAATTGATTTTTTTTGTGTTTTCTTTTGAATTTTGGAAGGTTTTACTGGGATTTTGTGGGGATTTTGTGGGATCCTCTGGAATTATTTCTGGGTTTTATTGGGATTTTTAGGGGATTTGGAGGCATTTTATTGGAATTGTTGGGGCAATTAGTGGGATTCTTTGGGGATTTGGGTTTTTTAGTTATTTTAGTGGGGATTTGGGGGGGCTTGTGGGTTTTTTTGGGTGTTGCCAAGATTTCTTTGGGTCTCGTGAGGATTTTGTGGGGCTTGTTGTGGTTTTGGAGACATTTTTGGGGGGATTTGTGGGGTTTAATTGGGATTTTGTGAGCTTTTTTTGGGATTCGAGGGTATTCTAATGGGAATTTGTGAAATTTAATTGCGATTTCATGGGGTTTATTGGGACTTTCAGGGGTTTAAACCAGATGTTGGTGCCTCTCAGCCCTTCCCCACACCCTGGGACAACTCCAAAGCCCCCCAAAATTCCACTAAAACCCCCCAAAATCCCCCAAAAATCCCAATTAAAAACTCCTAAACACCAAAGAATCCCACAAAATCCCAGTGGAACCCACCAAAATTAAAAAAAAAAAAACCTCTTAAAAATTTCAATAAACCCCCCAAAAAATAACCACCCCAAAACCCTAAAAAATCCCCAAAATCCAAAATCCTCAAATCCCACAAAACCCCCATAACCCCACAAACCCAGTAATTCTCTCCAAAATCCAATAATTCCCCCTAATCTCCCAACAAAATCCCCCAAAGCCCATACATGCCGCCAAAATCTCCCCAAAATCCCCCCAGAGTCCCCCAGACTCACCGGGGGCCGTCCTGGATCAGGGGGCACCGGCCGGTGGAACAGAAGCCGCTTCAGGGGGCCCGCGGAGCTTTTTGGGGAGGGGGCACCATGGGAGACCCCCCAAAAACGGGGGAGGGGAACCCCTGTGGTACCCCCTCCCCCGAATGCCCTCTCCCCCGGTTCAGGAATAGCCAAACTCAAGAAAATGTAAACCAGGCTTGACTTTCCAGAAATTATTTTTGGCCGGGTTTAGCTGCATCCTCCAGGCTCAGGATCACCGGTGTATTTGCAGGTTTTGCTCTGCATCATCAGCCTGCCCAGACTCTGCTCGGTGTTTCACAAATGGAGAAGACAATGGATAATGTGCCAAGCTTCCTTGCAAACAGCAACACCTGCATCAGCATGACAGAAAAGAAGGGGAAAAAAAAAAAAAGAAGAAAATAATCAGCGGTTAGAACAGAGCCAGTGTCCCACCATCTTCCCCTCCACTGTTATTACAGAGGCAAACCTGGGCCTAAAGCTTCCACCTCTCAGTTCCTGATGCTGTTTGACTTCAGCCTTGACTCCCCCTGATCTACCTGACTGCCGTCCAAGTGGGGCTGGGGATGCTCAGCCTGGAAAGAGGAGACACTGGGGAGGCCTCAGTGCAGCTCTGCAGGACTGGAAGGGTCCCACAGGAAAGACGGGGACAGTGTTCAGCCGGGCCCGTGGCAACAGGACAAGGGGGGATGGCTTTCAACTGCAGGAGGCTGATTGAAGTTGGATCTGAGGGAGCTGCTCTTTTACACGGAGGCTGCTGAGGCACTGGCCCAGGCTGTGGATGCCCCATCCTTGGCAACAGGGCTGTGAGCAGCATGGGCTGGGGAAGATTGCTCAGCTCGGAACAAGATGCTCTTTAGATCCACTGTGATGTCACAGATGTGATGCTCCAGATGGAACTTCCAGCGTCCAGCAAAGAGCACAACACAACCACTGGCCCTTGTGTCAGCCCACCCTGTGCCAGCCCTCGTGCCAGCTCACCCTTCACCATGCTCCCTGTCACTCTTCTCGTCACCTGCGCCCTGATACTCCCATCAGTCCTGAAAGCTCTCTGTTGCCTGGATTTTGTCATCCGTCCCTGCAGGATGCTCACATTTGTCCTGAGGAAGGTACAGTGCCATTCCATGGAGGTGGACACCCCCCAGCTGCCCGGCTGGGCTGGAGTTCTGTGGGGATGGGGTGGGACAGGGACCCCACTCTGAGGTGTTGCTACCTCTGCAGGCTGTCACCGAGAGAGAGGACGAGATGGAGGTGGACATGCAGGCTGATAGAGAGGAGGAGATGGAAGTGGATGGACAAGAGAGTGGAGAGGAAGAGATGGAGGTGGACATGCAGATGGATACAGAGGAGAAGATGGAAGTGGATGGAGAAGAGAGTGGAGAGGAAGAGATGGAGGTGGACATGCAGATGGATCCAGAGGAGGAGATGGAAGTGGATGGAGAAGAGAGTGGAGAGGAAGAGATGGAGGTGGACATGGAGATGGATACAGAGGAGGAGATGGAAGTGGATGGAGAAGAGACTGGTGAAGAAGAGATGGAGGTAGATGTGGAAGAGGAGATGGACGTGGAAATGGAAGAGTACCTTGAGGACATGGACATTGATGAGAAAGATGAGGAAGAGGCCATGATCTTGGGATGAAGAGCAATACCAGCAGCAGGACAGGCATGTGGTCCCCACAGGCAGAGCGGGTCCCCTGCTGCCAGGCTGGGACTGGGCTGGGTGGTCCCTGCTCAGGGATGTGGGACCCGGTGCATTGGGTTCTGGTGGCCATCCCCAGCCTGTGCTGCGCTTGCTGGGCCAGCCTGGGGGCACATGGAAGAGCCCTCTCTGCCTGATTGGAGCGACTGTGCCTCTTGCTTTTCCTCAAGGACCGATGGAGATCCCGGACAGAGATGCCACCCTTTTTGTACATACGTTGTAGAGTTTGTTGTTGTCTTTAGGCTATAGGTTTTAGGGCTTCTTTTTGTCTTCTGTAAATACGTTTCATAGACTTTTGTTAGATATGTTCCTAGGTATATACGTTCCATAGATAGTTGTTGTTACAAATATTCTTACAATGTAAATGTGTTCTGTGTTTTCTTTGCTGTTTTTCTGAAAATAAACAAGCTTTATTTTTCACACCCCAGTTCTCTTTCCATTTGCTTCAGGCACAGGTAGCATTTGCAAAGTTGTGGTTTCCGCTTGCTCCAGGTTCCCAGGGCTGGAGGTCAGTGGGGGCGCTGGCACAGCCACAACCTTTTGTTTGGGGGCAATATTGGGAAGGGGGTGGGAGAGGGGGCACAGGGGGAGGTGGGACCCACTGAGGCTCCCCCAGGTCACCCCAGGACCCCCAGGCCCCGTCCCAGCCCCCCCAGTTCCCTCCACAGCCCCGGCTGAGGGGGGCTCAGCCCAGGAGCCGCCGTCGTTCGGGGCTCCCCCGAGGGCAGCCGCCAACGGGAGAGCTCCCGGCTCGGAGAGGCCCCAGCAGAGGAGGGGATCTTGTCCCTCCTCGAGGGCCCTGAAGGGTCTTCAGGCCCCTCTGAAGAGGAGTTTTTCTCTTTTTAGGGATGTTTGGGGGGACCTCACCCCTCCAAGGGTGTTTTTTCCTCCCCATTTTCAGGTGTTTGTGGGGCCACAGCCCCACAAGCCCCTTTTCAGGGGTGATCATGACGGCTTTAAGTGACATTTTTCTGGGGGACTCACTCCAAGCCGCTGTAGGGGATGTTTTGCCCCCCAGGGTGGATTTTTGGGGTTTAAGGGCCCCCGCTCTGCTCGGGTCCCACTCTAACTCCCCTGAAGAGGCCAACACCACTCCTGCTGATTCCGGCAGCGGAGCCCTAGGAGGGTTGTAAGAGTTGAAATTTTTAAATTTCATTTTTATTCTATTTTATTTAAATTAAAATTTATTGATTTTTAGTTTTATTCTAACTCGTTGAGAGGACAGCAAGGACATTCAAGGGCAGGAACATTTTTTCCTGGCTGGTGACTGGAATTTCAGACCCTGGCAGTGTGTGCAGAACCACACAGACTGGGATCAAACATGGGCTGGGATCACCTGGACTGAGATCCTATGGACTGGGACCATATGGAATGGGACCATAGGGATCAGGACGGTACACACTGGGATAAACTGGGTTGAGATTATATGGACTGGGACCACATGGACTGGGATTGCACAGACTGGGATCCCATGGACTGGGAAAAAGCATTGGCTACCATTGGCTACCATCCACATAGAAAGGTGGCCACCTCAAGTTGTCTTGATCCTTTTTGGGTGTCCCATCCCCCTCTTTCCCCCGCCTTCCCCATCGTTCCCCCAATCCCCGCTCCCCTCCCCCGTGTTTGGTTTTGGGGGTTCCAGGCCCCTCCTGCTCCGTGGGGCGGTCCCGATCCCTCTTTGGTTTAATTTGGGGCCCCCAACCCCTTCTCACCGCGACCCCCGCGGCCGGGGGGGCTCTCAGCACCACCAGTGCCACCAGTCCGGCCCCAGCTGCCCCCGCACGCCCCATCCCCATCCCCAGGGTCACCTCCCCCCTGCCCAAATTCCGCTCCCGGGGAGCGCTGGGCGCTGCGGGTCCGCCTGGCGACTGAGGAGTCATCGAGAGCAAGTGCTCTGATTGGCTAGAGATGGCCCCGCGCAGTCTCTGATTGGCTAGCGCATTGAGAAGCGTTTTGATCTGCCTGGCAACCGATGAGCAGCGCTATCGCAGGCGCTGATTGCCTGAAAATCGCCGGCCCGGCAACTGAGTTGTCAGCAGCGCCGCGCGCTCTGATTGGCCAGGAGCTGTTTTGGGGTGGGGACGGGGGGAACTGGGGACCCCCAGGAGCCCCCCGGCTTTGGGGGTTTCCATCCCCCCTCGGCCCTCGGGGCGGCCCTGGGGCCACCCCAACACCCCCAAAGTGGGGAGGGTCCCCGGAGCCCTTTGGATCCCCCAAAAATGGGCTGGAAGCGGCAGGAGCCGCCCCAAAAAGGGATTGAAGGGTTCGGTCCGGGAATGGGGGAGGCTCCGGGGATGGCTCCGATCCGGATCGGGTCGGGCTGGGATTGAGGGAGGGTCCCTTCAGCGACTGGGGAGGGGTCTGGGACTGGGTCAGGGGCTGGCATTGGGGAGGGTTTGGGAATTGGGGAGGGGTCTGGGATTGAGGGGATTGCTCCATCCCGGGATTGGGGCAGGGCCGCTCCCTGGGGGAGGGGTCCATTATTGGGCCAGGGCCTCTCCCCTTCCCGAGCCCAATCCCGTTCCTGATCCTGTTCCCGATCCCAATCCCATTCCCATTTCTGTTCCCGTTCCCAATCTCATTCCCGACCCCGATCCCACTCCCATTCCCGATCCCAATCCTGTTCCCAGTCCCGGTCCCGCCGCTGTTTCCAGGAAATGGCTCTGCTCTCAACCCCGACCCCAAACCCAGCGGGTCAAACACCCCAGATCCTGGGGTCAACTGCCCCCGACCCCAAATCCTGGGGGTTCAAACACTGGGGGGGTCAAACACCCTCAAACCCAAACTCTGGGATGTCAAGCCCTACCCCCCCACCCCAGCCCCGAACCCCAAATTTTAGGATCAAACCCTCCAAATCCCAGATCCTGGGGTGTCAAACACTCCCCAATTCCCAAACGATGGGGTTAAATACCCCTGATTTTGCTGATGCAAAAAAATGTCTCAGAAATTCAGCCAGCTTGTTCACCTTTTTTGTCAACTTCTTTTCAGGGTTGGACGACCTGGTTGCGACAGCGGAACCCTTCTAAAAGACGGATGCTAAGAGACATAACCGGTGCTGTGGGAACAGGATTGGGAATTCTAAATAGCATTGATTCAGAAGTATTAATGAACACATTGGCTGCCACCACTAGATTTGACCAAATTCCAACAACCACTGCGGTCGTCCTTCTTGGCCTTGGGAAGACATCAGCGCTTGCTATCAAACATATTACCAAGTTGGGAGGAAGCAAGCGTAAATGATCACAAATTGGTAATTGATGCACTCGGTGCCACACAAAAGAACGTTTCTTTAGCTCTCAGCTGTATCCAGGCTCAATTAGGGATGCAGTCGGTTGCTGCCTCGATTATAAGAGAAGGTGAAGAAGGCACTTTTCCTACTGAGATTCGGAAAATAGTTTGGGACAGTGCCGCTGATTTTGAAAAGGAATTCCAATCCCGGTGGAACCTAGTGAACTTTACCTATGACCCCATCACAAACATAGCCACAGCTTTGGTGTTAACCGTACGTGATGCCTCAAGTGCATTTGGTATTCCCCATCATTGCACTAGCACTGGGACACATATGGAGCCACTGGGAATGTGCTGGGGGCTACTGGGACCACGCTGGGGGCAACTGGGGACAAGGGTGAGTGACTGGGGCCCTGCTGGGAGAGACTGGGATCATACTGGACTCATACTGGGATCTTACTGGGAGTGACTGGGACTATTCTGGGAGCAAGTGGGAGAACTGGGAACACACGGGATGAAAGTGGGAACAACGGGAACAGTGCTGGGGGCAAATTGTAGCATAATGGGGAGTGACTGGCAGCAACTGGGCTCCTGCTGGGAGCAGCCCCTGGCGGCCCCGGGAGCCCCGCACCCCTTTCCCGGCCATGCCGCCCCTCCAGCCCCAGCACCCCCCATTGCCGGGGTGCCGGCACTGCCAGGGGTCCCCCCCTCTCGGGTTCCCCGCTGGGGCTTCTGGGGCTCTCCTCTCTCGGGGCTCCCGCTCAGGGCAGCCGCGGCTCTCCCGGGGCTCCCCAAAACCGGTGTCCCCCCGACGGGGCTCTGCCGCCACCCACACTGGGATCCCCCAAAAACACCTCTCGGGGACCCCCCGATGTCCCCCCGAGGGCCAGCTGCGGCTTGGCTTTGGAGCCCTGCCAGCTCCAAACATCCCTCCCAAAAAAAATCCCAAACCCAGGCACCCCCCAGGATATTTGGGCCGAGCTCCCCCTCCCCGGGCACCTGCAGGATGGGGGCGATGCTCCCGGGGTGCTGCGAGCTCAGGCAGCGCCAGGGCCACGCGATTCCTTCTCTCCTCTCCTCTGGCTGCTCCCTGCTGCCGCTGCGCCTCTTCCTCCCTCCCTCCTCCTCCTCCCCCGCTCCGGGATCCTGAACCATGAGGGGAAAGGAGCGAGGAAAGGGCAGAACCGTGAGGGGAAAGGAGCGAGGAAAGGGCGGAACCGTGAGGGGAAAGGAGCGGGGCCAAGGGGACCTAAAAAAGCCCGGTTTGACCCAAAATCACCCAAAAGGGCATCAAATGCAGCCTACATCCACATGGTTCGGCCTGACACCAACCAAATGGGATTAAAAGTATCCAGAGGGCTCTAAAATCCAACCCAAGGGGCTTAAAACTGCCCCAAGTGTTTTATAGCCCTCAAGAAATGGCTTAAGATCACCCGTAAATCTTTCAAATGTGACTAAAATCCACCCTGAAAGTATCTGGTCCAGCCTAAAATCATCCAAAGGTATCTAAAATCACCAAAATGTCCCTGACACCAACACAAGAAGACCTAAAACCACCCTAAAAAGGCTTGGTTCAACCTAAAATTGCCCAAAGCAGCCAAAAACCCTACTTAAATGCACCCAAAATACACAAAAAAGGGACCTAAAATCACCCACACAGGATTAGGATTCACCCATATGGGCCCAGTTTTTCCTAAACTCACCCAAATGGGCCCCAGCCCCACCCACATGGGCCTAAAATCATCCAAAGGGGTCTGAAATCCCCCCTAAACCCCACCAGATTCGGCCTCAAATCAGCCACAGGGGCTGAAAATCCACCCGAAAAGGCTCGGGATCCCCGCAAGGGATCTGAAGCCCACCCGAAACCTGCCCGGTTCGGCCCAAAATCCCCCAAAGGCGCCGAGCCCGAGGCCGAGCCCGGGATCGGCTCCGGGGTGGCTCCGGGACCTCCGCGTGTGCTCCGGGCAGTTTTGGCCGCGGCCCCGGACGGGCCTGGGCGGGACCGGGAGGGACCAGGGAGGGCTCGGGAGGGGTTTGGGCATCTGGGGCTTTTTTGGGCTTTTGGGAATTGTGTTGGGAGTTTACAGGGAATTGTTGGGGTTTTTGGGGAGAATTATTGGGTGTGGGGGTGTTTGGGAATTTTGGGAGTTTGGATTTTGAGGGGTTTTATTGGTGCTTTGAGTGGGAAGTTTTTTTCCTGGGGGTATTTGGGGGTTAATTGATTTTTTTTTTGTGTTTTCTTTTGAATTTTGGAAGGTTTTACTGGGATTTTGTGGGGATTTTGTGGGATCCTCTGGAATTATTTCTGGGTTTTATTGGGATTTTTAGGGGATTTGGAGGCATTTTATTGGAATTGTTGGGGCATTTAGTGGGATTCTTTGGGGATTTGGGTTTTTTAGTTATTTTAGTGGGGATATGGGGGGGCTTGTGGGTTTTTTTGGGTGTTGCCAAGATTTCTTTGGGTCTCGTGAGGATTTTGTGGGGCTTGTTGTGGTTTTGGAGACATTTTTGGGGGGATTTGTGGGGTTTAATTGGGATTTTGTGAGCTTTTTTTGGGATTCGAGGGTTTTCTAATGGGAATTTGTGAAATTTAATTGCGATTTCATGGGGTTTATTGGGACTTTCAGGGGTTTAAACCAGATGTTGGTGCCTCTCAGCCCTTCCCCACACCCTGGGACAACTCCAAAGCCCCCCAAAATTCCACTAAAACCCCCCAAAATCCCCCAAAAATCCCATTTAAAAACTCCTAAACACCAAAGAATCCCACAAAATCCCAGTGGAACCCACCAAAATTAAAAAAAAAAAAAAAAAAACTCCCAAAAATTTCAATAAACCCCCCAAAAAATAACCACCCCAAAACCCTAAAAAATCCCCAAAATCCAAAATCCTCAAATCCCACAAAACCCCCATAACCCCACAAACCCAGTAATTCTCTCCAAAATCCAATAATTCCCCCTAATCTCCCAACAAAATCCCCCAAAGCCCATAAATGCCGCCAAAATCCCCCCAAAATCCCCCCAGAGCGCCCCAGACTCACCGGGGGCAGTCCTGGATCAGGGGGCACCGGCCGGTGGAACAGAAGCCGCTTCAGGGGGCCCGCGGAGCTTTTTGGGGAGGGGGCACCATGGGAGACCCCCCAAAAACGGGGGAGGGGAACCCCTGTGGTACCCCCTCCCCCGAATGCCCTCTCCCCCGGTTCAGGGATAGCCAAACTCAAGAAAATGTAAACCAGGCTTGACTTTCCAGAAATTATTTTTGGCCGGGTTTAGCTGCATCCTCCAGGCTCAGGATCACCGGTGTATTTGCAGGTTTTGCTCTGCATCATCAGACTGCCCAGACTCTGCTCGGTGTTTAGCAAATGGAGAAGACAATGGATAATGTGCCAGGCTTCCTTGCAAACAGCAACACCTGCATCAGCATGACAGAAAAGAAGGGGAAAAAAAAAAAAAAGAAAATAATCACCGGTTAGAACAGAGCCAGTGTCCCACCATCTTCCCCTCCACTGTTATTACAGAGGCAAACCTGGGCCTAAAGCTTCCACCTCTCAGTTCCTGATGCTGTTTGACTTCAGCCTTGACTCCCCCTGATCTACCTGACTGCCGTCCAAGTGGGGCTGGGGATGCTCAGCCTGGAAAGAGGAGACACTGGGGAGGCCTCAGTGCAGCTCTGCAGGACTGGAAGGGTCCCACAGGAAAGACGGGGACAGTGTTCAGCCGGGCCCGTGGCAACAGGACAAGGGGGGATGGCTTTCAACTGCAGGAGGCTGATTGAAGTTGGATCTGAGGGAGCTGCTCTTTTACACGGAGGCTGCTGAGGCACTGGCCCAGGCTGTGGATGCCCCATCCTTGGCAACAGGGCTGTGAGCAGCATGAGCTGGGGAAGATTGCTCAGCTCGGAACAAGATGCTCTTTAGATCCACTGTGATGTCACAGATGTGATGTTCCAGCAGGAACTTCCAGCGTCCAGCAAAGAGCACAACACAACCACTGGCCCTTGTGTCAGTCCACCCTGTGCCAGCCCTCGTGCCAGCTCACCCTTCACCATGTTCCCTGTCACTCTTCTCGTCACCTGCGCCCTGATACTCCCATCAGTCCTGAAAGCTCTCTGTTGCCTGGATTTTGTCATCCGTCCCTGCAGGATGCTCACATTTGTCCTGAGGAAGGTACAGTGCCATTCCATGGAGGTGGACACCCCCCAGCTGCCCGGCTGGGCTGGAGTTCTGTGGGGATGGGGTGGGACAGGGACCCCACTCTGAGGTGTTGCTACCTCTGCAGGCTGTCACCGAGAGAGAGGACGAGATGGAGGTGGACATGCAGGCTGATAGAGAGGAGGACATGGAAGTGGATGGACAAGAGAGTGGAGAGGAAGAGATGGAGGTGGACATGCAGATGGATACAGAGGAGAAGATGGAAGTGGATGGAGAAGAGAATGGAGAGGAAGAGATGGAGGTGGACATGCAGATGGATACAGAGGAGGAGATGGAAGTGGATGGAGAAGAGAGTGGAGAGGAAGAGATGGAGGTGGACATGCAGATGGATACAGAGGAGGAGATGGAAGTGGATGGAGAAGAGAGTGGAGAGGAAGAGATGGAGGTGGACATGGAGATGGATACAGAGGAGGAGATGGAAGTGGATGGAGAAGAGACTGGAGAGGAAGAGATGGAGGTGGACATGGAGATGGATACAGAGGAGGAGATGGAAGTGGATGGAGAAGAGACTGGAGAGGAAGAGATGGAGGTGGACATGCAGATGGATACAGAGGAGGAGATGGAAGTGGATGGAGAAGAGACTGGTGAAGAAGAGATGGAGGTAGATGTGGAAGAGGAGATGGACGTGGAAATGGAAGAGTACCTTGAGGACATGGACATTGATGAGAAAGATGAGGAAGAGGCCATGATCTTGGGATGAAGAGCAATACCAGCAGCAGGACAGGCATGTGGTCCCCACAGGCAGAGCGGGTCCCCTGCTGCCAGGCTGGGACTGGGCTGGGTGGTCCCTGCTCAGGGATGTGGGACCCGGTGCATTGGGTTCTGGTGGCCATCCCCAGCCTGTGCTGCGCTTGCTGGGCCAGCCTGGGGGCACATGGAAGAGCCCTCTCTGCCTGACTGGAGTGACTGTGCCTCTTGCTTTTCCTCAAGGACCGATGGAGATCCCGGACAGAGATGCCACCCTTTTTGTACATACGTTGTAGAGTTTGTTGTTGTCTTTAGGCTATAGGTTTTAGGGCTTCTTTTTGCCTTCTGTAAATACGTTTCATAGACTTTTGTTAGATATGTTCCTAGGTATATACGTTCCATAGATAGTTGTTGTTACAAATATTCTTACAATGTAAATGTGTTCTGTGTTTTCTTTGCTGTTTTTCTGAAAATAAACAAGCTTTATTTTTCACACCCCAGTTCTCTTTCCATTTGCTTCAGGCACAGGTAGCATTTGCAAAGTTGTGGTTTCCGCTTGCTCCAGGTTCCCAGGGCTGGAGGTCAGTGGGGGCGCTGGCACAGCCACAACCTTTTGTTTGGGGGCAATATTGGGAAGGGGGTGGGAGAGGGGGCACAGGGGGAGGTGGGACCCACTGAGGCTCCCCCAGGTCACCCCAGGACCCCCAGGCCCCGTCCCAGCCCCCCCAGTTCCCTCCACAGCCCCGGCTGAGGGGGGCTCAGCCCAGGAGCCGCCGTCGTTCGGGGCTCCCCCGAGGGCAGCCGCCAACGGGAGAGCTCCCGGCTCGGAGAGGCCCCAGCAGAGGAGGGGATCTTGTCCCTCCTCGAGGGCCCTGAAGGGTCTTCAGGCCCCTCTGAAGAGGAGTTTTTCTCTTTTTAGGGATGTTTGGGGGGACCTCACCCCTCCAAGGGTGTTTTTTTCCTCCCCATTTTCAGGTGTTTGTGGGGCCACAGCCCCACAAGCCCCTTTTCAGGGGTGATCATGACGGCTTTAAGTGACAATTTTCTGGGGGACTCACTCCAAGCCGCTGTAGGGGATGTTTTGCCCCCCAGGGTGGATTTTTGGGGTTTAAGGGCCCCCGCTCTGGTCGGGTCCCACTCTAACTCCCCTGAAGAGGCCAACACCACTCCTGCTGATTCCGGCAGCGGAGCCCTAGGAGGGTTGTAAGAGTTGAAATTTTTAAATTTCATTTTTATTCTATTTTATTTAAATTAAAATTTATTGATTTTTAGTTTTATTCTAACTCGTTGAGAGGACAGCAAGGACATTCAAGGGCAGGAACATTTTTTCCTGGCTGGTGACTGGAATTTCAGACCCTGGCAGTGTGTGCAGAACCACACAGACTGGGATCAAACATGGGCTGGGATCACCTGGACTGAGATCCTATGGACTGGGACCATATGGAATGGGACCATAGGGATCAGGACGGTACACACTGGGATAAACTGGGTTGAGATTATATGGACTGGGACCACATGGACTGGGATTGCACAGACTGGGATCCCATGGACTGGGAAAAAGCATTGGCTACCATTGGCTACCATCCACATAGAAAGGTGGCCACCTCAAGTTGTCTTGATCCTTTTTGGGTGTCCCATCCCCCTCTTTCCCCCGCCTTCCCCATCGTTCCCCCAATCCCCGCTCCCCTCCCCCGTGTTTGGTTTTGGGGGTTCCAGGCCCCTCCTGCTCCGTGGGGGGGTCCCGATCCCTCTTTGGTTTAATTTGGGGCCCCCAACCCCTTCTCACCGCGACCCCCGCGGCCGGGGAGGCTCTCAGCACCACCAGTGCCACCAGTCCGGCCCCAGCTGCCCCCGCACGCCCCATCCCCATCCCCAGGGTCACCTCCCCCCTGCCCAAATTCCGCTCCCGGGGAGCGCTGGGCGCTGCGGCTCCGCCTGGCGACTGAGGAGTCATCGAGAACAAGCGCTCTGATTGGCTAGAAATGGCCCCGCGCAGTCTCTGATTGGCTAGCGCATTGAGAAGCGTTTTGATCTGCCTGGACACCGATGAGTCAGAGCTATCGCAGGCGCTGATTGGCTGAAAATCGCCGGCCCGGCAACTGAGTTGTCAGCAGCGCCGCGCGCTCTGATTGGCCAGGAGCTGTTTTGGGGTGGGGACGGGGGGAACTGGGGACCCCCAGGAGCCCCCCGGCTTTGGGGGTTTCCATCCCCCCTCGGCCCTCGGGGCGGCCCTGGGGCCACCCCAACACCCCCAAAGTGGGGAGGGTCCCCGGAGCCCTTTGGATCCCCCAAAAATGGGCTGGAAGCGGCAGGAGCCGCCCCAAAAAGGGATTGAAGGGTCCGGTCCGGGAATGGGGGAGGCTCCGGGGATGGCTCCCATCCGGATCGGGGCGGGCTGGGATTGAGGGAGGGTCCGTTCAGCGACTGGGCAGGGGTCTGGGACTGGGTCAGGGGCTGGCATTGGGGAGGGTTTGGGAATTGGGGAGGGGTCTGGGATTGAGGGGATTGCTCCATCCCGGGATTGGGGCAGGGTCGCTCCCTGGGGGAGGGGTCCATTATTGGGCCAGGGCCTCTCCCCTTCCCGAGCCCAATCCCGTTCCTGATCCTGTTCCCGATCCCAATCCCATTCCCATTTCTGTTCCCGTTCCCAATCTCATTCCCGACCCCGATCCCACTCCCATTCCCGATCCCGATCCTGTTCCCAGTCCCGGTCCCGCCGCTGTTTCCAGGAAATGGCTCTGCTCTCAACCCCGACCCCAAACCCAGCGGGTCAAACACCCCAGATCCTGGGGTCAACTCCCCCCGACCCCAAATCCTGGGCGTTCAAACACTGGGGGGGTCAAACACCCTCAAACCCAAACTCTGGGATGTCAAGCCCTACCCCCCCCCCCAGCCCCGAACCCCAAATTTTAGGATCAAACCCTCCAAATCCCAGATCCTGGGGTGTCAAACACTCCCCAATTCCCAAACGATGGGGTTAAATACCCCTGATTTTGCTGATGCAAAAAAATGTCTCCGAAATTCAGCCAGCTTGTTCACCTTTTTTGTCAACTTCTTTTCAGGGTTGGACGACCTGGTTGCGACAGCGGAACCCTTCTAAAAGACGGATGCTAAGAGACATAACCGGTGCTGTGGGAACAGGATTGGGAATTCTAAATAGCATTGATTCAGAAGTATTAATAAACACATTGGCTGCCACCACTAGATTTGACCAAATTCCAACAACCACTGCAGTCGTCCTTCTTGGCCTTGGGAAGACATCAGCGCTTGCTATCAAACATATTACCAAGTTGGGAGGAAGCAAGCGTAAATGATCACAAATTGGTAATTGATGCACTCGGTGCTACACAAAAGAACGTTTCTTTAGCTCTCAGCTGTATCCAGGCTCAATTAGGTATGCAGTCGGTTGCTGCCTCGATTATAAGAGAAGGTGAAGAAGGCACTTTTCCTACTGAGATTCGGAAAATAGTTTGGGACAGTGCCGCTGATTTTGAAAAGGAATTCCAATCCCGGTGGAACCTAGTGAACTTTACCTATGACCCCATCACAAACATAGCCACAGCTTTGGTGTTAACCGTACGTGATGCCTCAAGTGCATTTGGTATTCCCCATCATTGCACTAGCACTGGGACACATATGGAGCCACTGGGAATGTGCTGGGGGCTACTGGGACCACGCTGGGGGCAACTGGGGACAAGGGTGAGTGACTGGGGCCCTGCTGGGAGAGACTGGGATCATACTGGACTCATACTGGGATCTTACTGGGAGTGACTGGGACTATTCTGGGGGCAAGTGGGAGAACTGGGAACACACTGGATGGCACTGGGAACAACGGGAACAGTGCTGGGGGCAAATTGTATCATAATGGGGAGTGACTGGCAGCAACTGGGCTCCTGCTGGGAGCAGCCCCTGGCGGCCCCGGGAGCCCCGCACCCCTTTCCCGGCCATGCCGCCCTTCCAGCCCCAGCACCCCCCATTGCCGGGGTGCCGGCACTGCCAGGGGTCCCCCCCTCTCGGGTTCCCCGCTGGGGCTTCTGGGGCTCTCCTCTCTCGGGGCTCCCGCTCAGGGCAGCCGCGGCTCTCCCGGGGCTCCCCAAAACCGGTGTCCCCCCGACGGGGCTCTGCCGCCACCCACACTGGGATCCCCCAAAAACACCTCTCGGGGACCCCCCGATGTCCCCCCGAGGGCCAGCTGCGGCTCGGCTTTGGAGCCCTGCCAGCTCCAAACATCCCTCCCAAAGAACCCGAACCCAGGCACCCCCCAGGATATTTGGGCCGAGCTCCCCCTCCCCGGGCACCTGCGGGATGGGGGCGATGCTCCCGGGGTGCTGCGAGCTCAGGCAGCGCCAGGGCCACGCGATTCCTTCTCTCCTCTCCTCCGGCTGCTCCCTGCTGCCGCTGCGCTTCTTCCTCCCTCCCTCCTCCTCCTCCCCCGCTCCGGGATCCTGAACCATGAGGGGAAAGGAGCGAGGAAAGGGCAGAACCGTGAGGGGAAAGGAGCGAGGAAAGGGCGGAACCGTGAGGGGAAAGGAGCGGGGCCAAGGGGACGCGCTGTCCTAAAAAAGCCCGGTTTGACCCAAAATCACCCAAAAGGGCATCAAATGCAGCCTACATCCACATGGTTCGGCCTGACACCAACCAAATGGGATTAAAAGTATCCAGAGGGCTCTAAAATCCAACCCAAGGGGCTTAAAACTGCCCCAGGTGTTTTATAGCCCTCAAGAAATGGCTTAAGATCACCCGTAAATCTTTCAAATGTGACTAAAATCCACCCTGAAAGTATCTGGTCCAGCCTAAAATCATCCAAAGGTATCTAAAATCACCAAAATGTCCCTGACACCAACACAAGAAGACCTAAAATCACCCTAAAAAGGCTTGGTTCAATCTAAAATTGCCCAAAGCAGCAAAAAACCCTACTTAAATGCACCCAAAATACACAAAAAAGGGACCTAAAATCACCCACACAGGATTAGGATTCACCCATATGGGCCCAGTTTTTCCTAAACTCACCCAAATGGGCCCCAGCCCCACCCACATGGGCCTAAAATCATCCAAAGGGGTCTGAAATCCCCCCTAAACCCCACCAGATTCGGCCTCAAATCAGCCACAGGGGCTGAAAATCCACCCGAAAAGGCTCGGGATCCCCGCAAGGGATCTGAAGCCCACCCGAAACCTGCCCGGTTCGGCCCAAAATCCCCCAAAGGCGCCGAGCCCGAGGCCGAGCCCGGGATCGGCTCCGGGGTCACTCCGGGACCTCCGCGTGTGCTCCGGGCAGTTTTGGCCGCGGCCCCGGACGGGCCTGGGCGGGACCGGGAGGGACCAGGGAGGGCTCGGGAGGGGTTTGGGCATCTGGGGCTTTTTTGGGCTTTTGGGAATTGTGTTGGGAGTTTACAGGGAATTGTTGGGGTTTTTGGGGAGAATTATTGGGTGTGGGGGTGTTTGGGAATTTTGGGAGTTTGGATTTTGAGGGGTTTTATTGGTGCTTTGAGTGGGAAGTTTTTTTCCTGGGGGTATTTGGGGGTTAATTGATTTTTTTTGTGTTTTCTTTTGAATTTTGGAAGGTTTTACTGGGATTTTGTGGGGATTTTGTGGGATCCTCTGGAATTATTTCTGGGTTTTATTGGGATTTTTAGGGGATTTGGAGGCATTTTATTGGAATTGTTGGGGCAATTAGTGGGATTCTTTGGGGATTTGGGTTTTTTAGTTATTTTAGTGGGGATTTGGGGGGGCTTGTGGGTTTTTTTTGGGTGTTGCCAAGATTTCTTTGGGTCTCGTGAGGATTTTGTGGGGCTTGTTGTGGTTTTGGAGACATTTTTGGGGGGATTTGTGGGGTTTAATTGGGATTTTGTGAGCTTTTTTTGGGATTCGAGGGTATTCTAATGGGAATTTGTGAAATTTAATTGCGATTTCATGGGGTTTATTGGGACTTTCAGGGGTTTAAACCAGATGTTGGTGCCTCTCAGCCCTTCCCCACACCCTGGGACAACTCCAAAGCCCCCCAAAATTCCACTAAAACCCCCCAAAATCCCCCAAAAATCCCAATTAAAAACTCCTAAACACCAAAGAATCCCACAAAATCCCAGTGGAACCCACCAAAATTAAAAAAAAAAAAAAAAACTCTTAAAAATTTCAATAAACCCCCCAAAAAATAACCACCCCAAAACCCTAAAAAATCCCCAAAATCCAAAATCCTCAAATCCCACAAAACCCCCATAACCCCACAAACCCAGTAATTCTCTCCAAAATCCAATAATTCTCCCTAATCTCCCAACAAAATCCCCCAAAGCCCATAAATGCCGCCAAAATCCCCCCAAAATCCCCCCAGAGCGCCCCAGACTCACCGGGGGCAGTCCTGGATCAGGGGGCACCGGCCGGTGGAACAGAAGCCGCTTCAGGGGGCCCGCGGAGCTTTTTGGGGAGGGGGCACCATGGGAGACCCCCAAAAACGGGGGAGGGGAACCCCTGTGGTACCCCCTCCCCCGAATGCCCTCTCCCCCGGTTCAGGGATAGCCAAACTCAAGAAAATGTAAACCAGGCTTGACTTTCCAGAAATTATTTTTGGCCGGGTTTAGCTGCATCCTCCAGGCTCAGGATCACCGGTGTATTTGCAGGTTTTGCTCTGCATCATCAGCCTGCCCAGACTCTGCTCGGTGTTTCACAAATGGAGAAGACAATGGATAATGTGCCAAGCTTCCTTGCAAACAGCAACACCTGCATCAGCATGACAGAAAAGAAGGGGAAAAAAAAAAAAAAAAAGAAAATAATCAGCGGTTAGAACAGAGCCAGTGTCCACCATCTTCCCCTCCACTGTTATTACAGAGGCAAACCTGGGCCTAAAGCTTCCACCTCTCAGTTCCTGATGCTGTTTGACTTCAGCCTTGACTCCCCCTGATCTACCTGACTGCCGTCCAAGTGGGGCTGGGGATGCTCAGCCTGGAAAGAGGAGACACTGGGGAGGCCTCAGTGCAGCTCTGCAGGACTGGAAGGGTCCCACAGGAAAGACGGGGACAGTGTTCAGCCGGGCCCGTGGCAACAGGACAAGGGGGGATGGCTTTCAACTGCAGGAGGCTGATTGAAGTTGGATCTGAGGGAGCTGCTCTTTTACACGGAGGCTGCTGAGGCACTGGCCCAGGCTGTGGATGCCCCATCCTTGGCAACAGGGCTGTGAGCAGCATGGGCTGGGGAAGATTGCTCAGCTCGGAACAAGATGCTCTTTAGATCCACTGTGATGTCACAGATGTGATGTTCCAGCAGGAACTTCCAGCGTCCAGCAAAGAGCACAACACAACCACTGGCCCTTGTGTCAGTCCACCCTGTGCCAGCCCTCGTGCCAGCTCACCCTTCACCATGTTCCCTGTCACTCTTCTCGTCACCTGCGCCCTGATACTCCCATCAGTCCTGAAAGCTCTCTGTTGCCTGGATTTTGTCATCCGTCCCTGCAGGATGCTCACATTTGTCCTGAGGAAGGTACAGTGCCATTCCATGGAGGTGGACACCCCCCAGCTGCCCGGCTTGGCTGGAGTTCTGTGGGGATGGGGTGGGACAGGGACCCCACTCTGAGGTGTTGCTACCTCTGCAGGCTGTCACCGAGAGAGAGGACGAGATGGAGGTGGACATGCAGGCTGATAGAGAGGAGGACATGGAAGTGGATGGAGAAGAGAGTGGAGACAATGCGATGGAGGTGGACATGGAGATTGATACAGAGGAGAAGATGGAAGTGGATGGAGAAGAGAGTGGAGAGGAAGAGATGGAGGTGGACATGCAGATGGATACAGAGGAGGAGATGGAAGTGGATGGAGAAGAGAGTGGAGAGGAAGAGATGGAGGTGGACATGCAAATGGATACAGAGGAGGAGATGGAAGTGGATGGAGAAGAGACTGGAGAGGAAGAGATGGAGGTGGACATGGAGATGGATACAGAGGAGGAGATGGAAGTGGATGGAGAAGAGACTGGAGAGGAAGAGATGGAGGTGGACATGCAGATGGATACAGAGGAGGAGATGGAAGTGGATGGAGAAGAGACTGGTGAAGAAGAGATGGAGGTAGATGTGGAAGAGGAGATGGACGTGGAAATGGAAGAGTACCTTGAGGACATGGACATTGATGAGAAAGATGAGGAAGAGGCCATGATCTTGGGATGAAGAGCAATACCAGCAGCAGGACAGGCATGTGGTCCCCACAGGCAGAGCGGGTCCCCTGCTGCCAGGCTGGGACTGGGCTGGGTGGTCCCTGCTCAGGGATGTGGGACCCGGTGCATTGGGTTCTGGTGGCCATCCCCAGCCTGTGCTGCGCTTGCTGGGCCAGCCTGGGGGCACATGGAAGAGCCCTCTCTGCCTGACTGGAGTGACTGTGCCTCTTGCTTTTCCTCAAGGACCGATGGAGATCCCGGACAGAGATGCCACCCTTTTTGTACATACGTTGTAGAGTTTGTTGTTGTCTTTAGGCTATAGGTTTTAGGGCTTCTTTTTGCCTTCTGTAAATACGTTTCATAGACTTTTGTTAGATATGTTCCTAGGTATATACGTTCCATAGATAGTTGTTGTTACAAATATTCTTACAATGTAAATGTGTTCTGTGTTTTCTTTGCTGTTTTTCTGAAAATAAACAAGCTTTATTTTTCACACCCCAGTTCTCTTTCCATTTGCTTCAGGCACAGGTAGCATTTGCAAAGTTGTGGTTTCCGCTTGCTCCAGGTTCCCAGGGCTGGAGGTCAGTGGGGGCGCTGGCACAGCCACAACCTTTTGTTTGGGGGCAATATTGGGAAGGGGGTGGGAGAGGGGGCACAGGGGGAGGTGGGACCCACTGAGGCTCCCCCAGGTCACCCCAGGACCCCCAGGCCCCGTCCCAGCCCCCCCAGTTCCCTCCACAGCCCCGGCTGAGGGGGGCTCAGCCCAGGAGCCGCCGTCGTTCGGGGCTCCCCCGAGGGCAGCCGCCAACGGGAGAGCTCCCGGCTCGGAGAGGCCCCAGCAGAGGAGGGGATCTTGTCCCTCCTCGAGGGCCCTGAAGGGTCTTCAGGCCCCTCTGAAGAGGAGTTTTTCTCTTTTTAGGGATGTTTGGGGGGACCTCACCCCTCCAAGGGTGTTTTTTCCTCCCCATTTTCAGGTGTTTGTGGGGCCACAGCCCCACAAGCCCCTTTTCAGGGGTGATCATGACGGCTTTAAGTGACAATTTTCTGGGGGACTCACTCCAAGCCGCTGTAAGGGATGTTTTGCCCCCCAGGGTGGATTTTTGGGGTTTAAGGGCCCCCGCTCTGGTCGGGTCCCACTCTAACTCCCCTGAAGAGGCCAACACCACTCCTGCTGATTCCGGCAGCGGAGCCCTAGGAGGGTTGTAAGAGTTGAAATTTTTAAATTTCATTTTTATTCTATTTTATTTAAATTAAAATTTATTGATTTTTAGTTTTATTATAACTCGTTGAGAGGACAGCAAGGACATTCAAGGGCAGGAACATTTTTTCCTGGCTGGTGACTGGAATTTCAGACCCTGGCAGTGTGTGCAGAACCACACAGACTGGGATCAAACATGGGCTGGGATCACCTGGACTGAGATCCTATGGACTGGGACCATATGGAATGGGACCATAGGGATCAGGACGGTACACACTGGGATAAACTGGGTTGAGATTATATGGACTGGGACCACATGGACTGGGATTGCACAGACTGGGATCCCATGGACTGGGAAAAAGCATTGGCTACCATTGGCTACCATCCACATAGAAAGGTGGCCACCTCAAGTTGTCTTGATCCTTTTTGGGTGTCCCATCCCCCTCTTTCCCCCGCCTTCCCCATCGTTCCCCCAATCCCCGCTCCCCTCCCCCGTGTTTGGTTTTGGGGGTTCCAGGCCCCTCCTGCTCCGTGGGGGGGTCCCGATCCCTCTTTGGTTTAATTTGGGGCCCCCAACCCCTTCTCACCGCGACCCCCGCGGCCGGGGGGGCTCTCAGCACCACCAGTGCCACCAGTCCGGCCCCAGCTGCCCCCCGCACGCCCCATCCCCATCCCCAGGGTCACCTCCCCCCTGCCCAAATTCCGCTCCCGGGGAGCGCTGGGCACTGCGGCTCCGCCTGGCGACTGAGGAGTCATCGAGAACAAGCGATCTGATTGGCTAGAAATGGCCCCGCGCAGTCTCTGATTGGCTAGCGCATTGAGAAGCGTTTTGATCTGCCTGGACACCGATGAGCAGCGCTATCGCAGGCGCTGATTGGCTGAAAATCGCCGGCCCGGCAACTGAGTTGTCAGCAGCGCCGCGCGCTCTGATTGGCCAGGAGCTGTTTTGGGGTGGGGACGGGGGGAACTGGGGACCCCCAGGAGCCCCCCGGCTTTGGGGGTTTCCATCCCCCCTCGGCCCTCGGGGCGGCCCTGGGGCCACCCCAACACCCCCAAAGTGGGGAGGGTCCCCGGAGCCCTTTGGATCCCCCAAAAATGGGCTGGAAGCGGCAGGAGCCGCTCCAAAAAGGGATTGAAGGGTCCGGTCCGGGAATGGGGGAGGCTCCGGGGATGGCTCTGATCCGGATCGGGGCGGGCTGGGATTGAGGGAGGGTCCGTTCAGCGACTGGGCAGGGGTCTGGGACTGGGTCAGGGGCTGGCATTGGGGAGGGTTTGGGAATTGGGGAGGGGTCTGGGATTGAGGGGATTGCTCCATCCCGGGATTGGGGCAGGGTCGCTCCCTGATGGAGGGGTCCATTATTGGGCCAGGGCCTCTCCCCTTCCCGAGCCCAATCCCGTTCCTGATCCTGTTCCCGATCCCAATCCCATTCCCATTTCTGTTCCCGTTCCCAATCTCATTCCCGACCCCGATCCCACTCCCATTCCCGATCCCGATCCTGTTCCCAGTCCCGGTCCCGCCGCTGTTTCCAGGAAATGGCTCTGCTCTCAACCCCGACCCCAAACCCAGCGGGTCAAACACCCCAGATCCTGGGGTCAACTCCCCCCGACCCCAAATCCTGGGGGTTCAAACACTGGGGGGGTCAAACACCCTCAAACCCAAACTCTGGGATGTCAAGCCCTACCCCCCCCCCCCCAGCCCCGAACCCCAAATTTTAGGATCAAACCCTCCAAATCCCAGATCCGGGGGTGTCAAACACTCCCCAATTCCCAAACGATGGGGTTAAATACCCCTGATTTTGCTGATGCAAAAAAATGTCTCAGAAATTCAGCCAGCTTGTTCACCTTTTTTGTAAACTTCTTTTCAGGGTTGGACGACCTGGTTGCGACAGCGGAACCCTTCTAAAAGACGGATGCTAAGAGACATAACCGGTGCTGTGGGAACAGGATTGGGAATTCTAAATAGCATTGATTCAGAAGTATTAATGAACACATTGGCTGCCACCACTAGATTTGACCAAATTCCAACAACCACTGCAGTCGTCCTTCTTGGCCTTGGGAAGACATCAGCGCTTGCTATCAAACATATTACCAAGTTGGGAGGAAGCAAGCGTAAATGATCACAAATTGGTAATTGATGCACTCGGTGCCACACAAAAGAACGTTTCTTTAGCTCTCAGCTGTATCCAGGCTCAATTAGGGATGCAGTCGGTTGCTGCCTCGATTATAAGAGAAGGTGAAGAAGGCACTTTTCCTACTGAGATTCGGAAAATAGTTTGGGACAGTGCCGCTGATTTTGAAAAGGAATTCCAATCCCGGTGGAACCTAGTGAACTTTACCTATGACCCCATCACAAACATAGCCACAGCTTTGGTGTTAACCGCACGTGATGCCTCAAGTGCATTTGGTATTCCCCATCATTGCACTAGGACTGGGACACATATGGAGCCACTGGGAATGTGCTGGGGGCTACTGGGACCACGCTGGGGGCAACTGGGGACAAGGGTGAGTGACTGGGGCCCTGCTGGGAGAGACTGGGATCATACTTGACTCATACTGGGATCTTACTGGGAGTGACTGGGACTATTCTGGGAGCAAGTGGGAGAACTGGGAACACACGGGATGAAAGTGGGAACAACGGGAACAGTGCTGGGGGCAAATTGTAGCATAATGGGGAGTGACTGGCAGCAACTGGGCTCCTGCTGGGAGCATCCCCTGGCGGCCCCGGGAGCCCCGCACCCCTTTCCCGGCCATGCCGCCCCTCCAGCCCCAGCACCCCCCATTGCCGGGGTGCCGGCACTGCCAGGGGTCCCCCCCTCTCGGGTTCCCCGCTGGGGCTTCTGGGGCTCTCCTCTCTCAGGGCTCCCGCTCAGGGCAGCCGCGGCTCTCCCGGGGCTCCCCAAAACCGGTGTCCCCCCGACGGGGCTCTGCCGCCACCCACACTGGGATCCCCCAAAAACACCTCTCGGGGACCCCCCGATGTCCCCCCGAGGGCCAGCTGCGGCTCGGCTTTGGAGCCCTGCCAGCTCCAAACATCCCTCCCAAAAAAAATCCCAAACCCAGGCACCCCCCAGGATATTTGGGCCGAGCTCCCCCTCCCCGGGCACCTGCGGGATGGGGGCGATGCTCCCGGGGTGCTGCGAGCTCAGGCAGCGCCAGGGCCATGCGATTCCTTCTCTCCTCTCCTCCGGCTGCTCCCTGCTGCCGCTGTGCCTCTTCCTCCCTCCCTCCTCCTCCTCCCCCGCTCCGGGATCCTGAACCATGAGGGGAAAGGAGCGAGGAAAGGGCGGAACCGTGAGGGGAAAGGAGCGGGGCCAAGGGGACCTAAAAAAGCCCGGTTTGACCCAAAATCACCCAAAAGGGCATCAAATGCAGCCTACATCCACATGGTTCGGCCTGACACCAACCAAATGGGATTAAAAGTATCCAGAGGGCTCTAAAATCCAACCCAAGGGGCTTAAAACTGCCCCAAGTGTTTTATAGCCCTCAAGAAATGGCTTAAGATCACCCGTAAATCTTTCAAATGTGACTAAAATCCACCCTGAAAGTATCTGGTCCAGCCTAAAATCATCCAAAGGTATCTAAAATCACCAAAATGTCCCTGACACCAACACAAGAAGACCTAAAACCACCCTAAAAAGGCTTGGTTCAATCTAAAATTGCCCAAAGCAGCAAAAAACCCTACTTAAATGCACCCAAAATACACAAAAAAGGGACCTGAAATCACCCACACAGGATTAGGATTCACCCATATGGGCCCAGTTTTTCCTAAACTCACCCAAATGGGCCCCAGCCCCACCCACATGGGCCTAAAATCATCCAAAGGGGTCTGAAATCCCCCCTAAACCCCACCAGATTCGGCCTCAAATCAGCCACAGGGGCTGAAAATCCACCCGAAAAGGCTCGGGATCCCCACAAGGGATCTGAAGCCCACCCTAAACCTGCCCGGTTCGGCCCAAAATCCCCCAAAGGGGCCGAGCCCGAGGCCGAGCCCGGGAGCGGCTCCGGGGTGGCTCCGGGACCTCCGCGTCCGCTCCGGGCAGTTTTGGCCGCGGCCCCGGACGGGCCTGGGCGGGACCGGGAGGGACCAGGGAGGGCTCGGGAGGGGTTTGGGCATCTGGGGCATTTTTTGGGCTTTTGGGAATTGTGTTGGGAGTTTACAGGGAATTGTTGGGGTTTTTGGGGAGAATTATTGGGTGTGGGGGTGTTTGGGAATTTTGGGAGTTTGGATTTTGAGGGGTTTTCTTGGTGCTTTGAGTGGGAAGTTTTTTTCCTGGGGGTATTTGGGGGTTAATTGATTTTTTTTGTGTTTTCTTTTGAATTTTGGAAGGTTTTACTGGGATTTTGTGGGGATTTTGTGGGATCCTCTGGAATTATTTCTGGGTTTTATTGGGATTTTTAGGGGATTTGGAGGCATTTTATTGGAATTGTTGGGGCAATTAGTGGGATTCTTTGGGGATTTGGGTTTTTTAGTTATTTTAGTGGGGATTTGGGGGGGCTTGTGGGTTTTTTTGGGTGTTGCCAAGATTTCTTTGGGTCTCGTGAGGATTTTGTGGGGCTTGTTGTGGTTTTGGAGACATTTTTGGGGGGATTTGTGGGGTTTAATTGGGATTTTGTGAGCTTTTTTTGGGATTCGAGGGTATTCTAATGGGAATTTGTGAAATTTAATTGCGATTTCATGGGGTTTATTGGGACTTTCAGGGGTTTAAACCAGATGTTGGTGCCTCTCAGCCCTTCCCCACACCCTGGGACAACTCCAAAGCCCCCCAAAATTCCACTAAAACCCCCCAAAATCCCCCAAAAATCCCAATTAAAAACTCCTAAACACCAAAGAATCCCACAAAATCCCAGTGGAACCCACCAAAATTAAAAAAAAAAAAAAAAAAAACCTCTTAAAAATTTCAATAAACCCCCCAAAAAATAACCACCCCAAAACCCTAAAAAATCCCCAAAATCCAAAATCCTCAAATCCCACAAAACCCCCATAACCCCACAAACCCAGTAATTCTCTCCAAAATCCAATAATTCTCCCTAATCTCCCAACAAAATCCCCCATAGCCCATAAATGCCGCCAAAATCCCCCCAAAATCCCCCCAGAGCGCCCCAGACTCACCGGGGGCAGTCCTGGATCAGGCGGCACCGGCCGGTGGATCAGAAGCTGCTTCAGGGAGCCCGCGGAGGTTTTTGGGGAGGGGGCACCATGGGAGACCCCCCAAAAACGGGGGAGGGGAACCCCTGTGGTACCCCCTCCCCCGAATGCCCTCTCCCCCGGTTCAGGGATAGCCAAACTCAAGAAAATGTAAACCAGGCTTGACTATCCAGAAATTATTTTTGGCCGGCTTTAGCTGCATCCTCCAGGCTCAGGATCACCGGTGTATTTGCAGGTTTTGCTCTGCATCATCAGCCTGTCCAGACTCTGCTCGGTGTTTCACAAATGGAGAAGACAATGGATAATGTGCCAAGCTTCCTTGCAAACAGCAACACCTGCATCAGCATGACAGAAAAGAAGGGGAAAAAAAAAAAAAAAAAAGAAAATAATCAGCGGTTAGAACAGAGCCAGTGTCCCACCATCTTCCCCTCCACTGTTATTACAGAGGCAAACCTGGGCCTAAAGCTTCCACCTCTCAGTTCCTGATGCTGTTTGTTTTCAGCCTTGACTCCCCCTGATCTACCTGACTGCCATCCAAGTGGGGCTGGGGATGCTCAGCCTGGAAAGAGGAGACACTGGGGAGGCCTCAGTGCAGCTCTGCAGGACTGGAAGGGTCCCACAGGAAAGACGGGGACAGTGTTCAGCCGGGCCCGTGGCAACAGGACAAGGGGGGATGGCTTTCAACTGCAGGAGGCTGATTGAAGTTGGATCTGAGGGAGCTGCTCTTTTACACGGAGGCTGCTGAGGCACTGGCCCAGGCTGTGGATGCCCCATCCTTGGCAACAGGGCTGTGAGCAGCATGGGCTGGGGAAGATTGCTCAGCTCGGAACAAGATGCTCTTTAGATCCACTGTGATGTCACAGATGTGATGTTCCAGCAGGAACTTCCAGCGTCCAGCAAAGAGCACAACACAACCACTGGCCCTTGTGTCAGTCCACCCTGTGCCAGCCCTCGTGCCAGCTCACCCTTCACCATGTTCCCTGTCACTCTTCTCGTCACCTGCGCCCTGATACTCCCATCAGTCCTGAAAGCTCTCTGTTGCCTGGATTTTGTCATCCGTCCCTGCAGGATGCTCACATTTGTCCTGAGGAAGGTACAGTGCCATTCCATGGAGGTGGACACCCCCCAGCTGCCCGGCTGGGCTGGAGTTCTGTGGGGATGGGGTGGGACAGGGACCCCACTCTGAGGTGTTGCTACCTCTGCAGGCTGTCACCGAGAGAGAGGACGAGATGGAGGTGGACATGCAGGCTGATAGAGAGGAGGACATGGAAGTGGATGGAGAAGAGAGTGGAGACAATGCGATGGAGGTGGACATGGAGATTGATACAGAGGAGAAGATGGAAGTGGATGGAGAAGAGAGTGGAGAGGAAGAGATGGAGGTGGACATGCAGATGGATACAGAGGAGGAGATGGAAGTGGATGGAGAAGAGAGTGGAGAGGAAGAGATGGAGGTGGACATGGAGATTGATACAGAGGAGGAGATGGAAGTGGATGGAGAAGAGACTGGAGAGGAAGAGATGGAGGTGGACATGCAGATGGATACAGAGGAGGAGATGGAAGTGGATGGAGAAGAGACTGGTGAAGAAGAGATGGAGGTAGATGTAGAAGAGGAGATGGACGTGGAAATGGAAGAGTACCTTGAGGACATGGACATTGATGAGAAAGATGAGGAAGAGGCCATGATCTTGGGATGAAGAGCAATACCAGCAGCAGGACAGGCATGTGGTCCCCACAGGCAGAGCGGGTCCCCTGCTGCCAGGCTGGGACTGGACTGGGTGGTCCCTGCTCAGGGATGTGGGACCCGGTGCATTGGGTTCTGGTGGCCATCCCCAGCCTGTGCTGCGCTTGCTGGGCCAGCCTGGGGGCACATGGAAGAGCCCTCTCTGCCTGACTGGAGTGACTGTGCCTCTTGCTTTTCCTCAAGGACCGATGGAGATCCCGGACAGAGATGCCACCCTTTTTGTACATACGTTGTAGAGTTTGTTGTTGTCTTTAGGCTATAGGTTTTAGGGCTTCTTTTTGTCTTCTGTAAATACGTTTCATAGACTTTTGTTAGATATGTTCTTAGGTATATACGTTCCATAGATAGTTGTTGTTACAAATATTCTTACAATGTAAATGTGTTCTGTGTTTTCTTTGCTGTTTTTCTGAAAATAAACAAGCTTTATTTTTCACACCCCAGTTCTCTTTCCATTTGCTTCAGGCACAGGTAGCATTTGCAAAGTTGTGGTTTCCGCTTGCTCCAGGTTCCCAGGGCTGGAGGTCAGTGGGGGCGCTGGCACAGCCACAACCTTTTGTTTGGGGGCAATATTGGGAAGGGGGTGGGAGAGGGGGCACAGGGGGAGGTGGGACCCACTGAGGCTCCCCCAGGTCACCCCAGGACCCCCAGGCCCCGTCCCAGCCCCCCCAGTTCCCTCCACAGCCCCGGCTGAGGGGGGCTCAGCCCAGGAGCCGCCGTCGTTCGGGGCTCCCCCGAGGGCAGCCGCCAACGGGAGAGCTCCCGGCTCGGAGAGGCCCCAGCAGAGGAGGGGATCTTGTCCCTCCTCGAGGGCCCTGAAGGGTCTTCAGGCCCCTCTGAAGAGGAGTTTTTCTCTTTTTAGGGATGTTTGGGGGGACCTCACCCCTCCAAGGGTGTTTTTTCCTCCCCATTTTCAGGTGTTTGTGGGGCCACAGCCCCACAAGCCCCTTTTCAGGGGTGATCATGACAGCTTTAAGTGACATTTTTCTGGGGGACTCACTCCAAGCCGCTGTAGGGGATGTTTTGCCCCCCAGGGTGGATTTTTGGGGTTTAAGGGCCCCCGCTCTGGTCGGGTCCCACTCTAACTCCCCTGAAGAGGCCAACACCACTCCTGCTGATTCCGGCAGCGGAGCCCTAGGAGGGTTGTAAGAGTTGAAATTTTTAAATTTCATTTTTATTCTATTTTATTTAAATTAAAATTTATTGATTTTTAGTTTTATTATAACTCGTTGAGAGGACAGCAAGGACATTCAAGGGCAGGAACATTTTTTCCTGGCTGGTGACTGGAATTTCAGACCCTGGCAGTGTGTGCAGAACCACACAGACTGGGATCAAACATGGGCTGGGATCACCTGGACTGAGATCCTATGGACTGGGACCATATGGAATGGGACCATAGGGATCAGGACGGTACACACTGGGATAAACTGGGTTGAGATTATATGGACTGGGACCACATGGACTGGGATTGCACAGACTGGGATCCCATGGACTGGGAAAAAGCATTGGCTACCATTGGCTACCATCCACATAGAAAGGTGGCCACCTCAAGTTGTCTTGATCCTTTTTGGGTGTCCCATCCCCCTCTTTCCCCCGCCTTCCCCATCGTTCCCCCAATCCCCGCTCCCCTCCCCCGTGTTTGGTTTTGGGGGTTCCAGGCCCCTCCTGCTCCGTGGGGGGGTCCCGATCCCTCTTTGGTTTAATTTGGGGCCCCCAACCCCTTCTCACCGCGACCCCCGCGGCCGGGGAGGCTCTCAGCACCACCAGTGCCACCAGTCCGGCCCCAGCTGCCCCCGCACGCCCCATCCCCATCCCCAGGGTCACCTCCCCCCTGCCCAAATTCCGCTCCCGGGGAGCGCTGGGCGCTGCGGCTCCGCCTGGCGACTGAGGAGTCATCGAGAACAAGCGCTCTGATTGGCTAGAAATGGCCCCGCGCAGTCTCTGATTGGCTAGCGCATTGAGAAGCGTTTTGATCTGCCTGGCAACCGATGAGCAGCGCTATCGCAGGCGCTGATTGCCTGAAAATCGCCGGCCCGGCAACTGAGTTGTCAGCAGCGCCGCGCGCTCTGATTGGCCAGGAGCTGTTTTGGGGTGGGGACGGGGGGAACTGGGGACCCCCAGGAGCCCCCCGGCTTTGGGGGTTTCCATCCCCCCTCGGCCCTCGGGGCGGCCCTGGGGCCACCCCAACACCCCCAAAGTGGGGAGGGTCCCCGGAGCCCTTTGGATCCCCCAAAAATGGGCTGGAAGCGGCAGGAGCCGCCCCAAAAAGGGATTGAAGGGTCCGGTCCGGGAATGGGGGAGGCTCCGGGGATGGCTCCCATCCGGATCGGGGCGGGCTGGGATTGAGGGAGGGTCCGTTCAGCGACTGGGGAGGGGTTTTGGGCTGGGTCAGGGGCTGGCATTGGGGAGGGTTTGGGAATTGGGGAGGGGTCTGGGATTGAGGGGATTGCTCCATCCCGGGATTGGGGCAGGGTCGCTCCCTGATGAGGGGTCCATTATTGGGCCAGGGCCTCTCCCCTTCCCGAGCCCAATCCCGTTCCTGATCCTGTTCCCGATCCCAATCCCATTCCCATTTCTGTTCCCGTTCCCAATCTCATTCCCGACCCCGATCCCACTCCCATTCCCGATCCCGATCCTGTTCCCAGTCCCGGTCCCGCCGCTGTTTCCAGGAAATGGCTCTGCTCTCAACCCCGACCCCAAACCCAGCGGGTCAAACACCCCAGATCCTGGGGTCAACTCCCCCCGACCCCAAATCCTGGGGGTTCAAACACTGGGGGGGTCAAACACCCTCAAACCCAAACTCTGGGATGTCAAGCCCTACCCCCCCCCCCCCCCAGCCCCGAACCCCAAATTTTAGGATCAAACCCTCCAAATCCCAGATCCGGGGGTGTCAAACACTCCCCAATTCCCAAACGATGGGGTTAAATACCCCTGATTTTGCTGATGCAAAAAAATGTCTCAGAAATTCAGCCAGCTTGTTCACCTTTTTTGTAAACTTCTTTTCAGGGTTGGACGACCTGGTTGCGACAGCGGAACCCTTCTAAAAGACGGATGCTAAGAGACATAACCGGTGCTGTGGGAACAGGATTGGGAATTCTAAATAGCATTGATTCAGAAGTATTAATGAACACATTGGCTGCCACCACTAGATTTGACCAAATTCCAACAACCACTGCAGTCGTCCTTCTTGGCCTTGGGAAGACATCAGCGCTTGCTATCAAACATATTACCAAGTTGGGAGGAAGCAAGCGTAAATGATCACAAATTGGTAATTGATGCACTCGGTGCCACACAAAAGAACGTTTCTTTAGCTCTCAGCTGTATCCAGGCTCAATTAGGGATGCAGTCGGTTGCTGCCTCGATTATAAGAGAAGGTGAAGAAGGCACTTTTCCTACTGAGATTCGGAAAATAGTTTGGGACAGTGCCGCTGATTTTGAAAAGGAATTCCAATCCCGGTGGAACCTAGTGAACTTTACCTATGACCCCATCACAAACATAGCCACAGCTTTGGTGTTAACCGCACGTGATGCCTCAAGTGCATTTGGTATTCCCCATCATTGCACTAGGACTGGGACACATATGGAGCCACTGGGAATGTGCTGGGGGCTACTGGGACCACGCTGGGGGCAACTGGGGACAAGGGTGAGTGACTGGGGCCCTGCTGGGAGAGACTGGGATCATACTTGACTCATACTGGGATCTTACTGGGAGTGACTGGGACTATTCTGGGGGCAAGTGGGAGAACTGGGAACACACGGGATGAAAGTGGGAACAACGGGAACAGTGCTGGGGGCAAATTGTATCATAATGGGGAGTGACTGGCAGCAACTGGGCTCCTGCTGGGAGCAGCCCCTGGCGGCCCCGGGAGCCCCGCACCCCTTTCCCGGCCATGCCGCCCCTCCAGCCCCAGCACCCCCCATTGCCGGGGTGCCGGCACTGCCAGGGGTCCCCCCCTCTCGGGTTCCCCGCTGGGGCTTCTGGGGCTCTCCTCTCTCAGGGCTCCCGCTCAGGGCAGCCGCGGCTCTCCCGGGGCTCCCCAAAACCGGTGTCCCCCCGACGGGGCTCTGCCACCACCCACACTGGGATCCCCCAAAAACACCTCTCGGGGACCCCCCGATGTCCCCCCGAGGGCCAGCTGCGGCTCGGCTTTGGAGCCCTGCCAGCTCCAAACATCCCTCCCAAAAAAAATCCCAAACCCAGGCACCCCCCAGGATATTTGGGCCGAGCTCCCCCTCCCCGGGCACCTGCGGGATGGGGGCGATGCTCCCGGGGTGCTGCGAGCTCAGGCAGCGCCAGGGCCATGCGATTCCTTCTCTCCTCTCCTCCGGCTGCTCCCTGCTGCCGCTGTGCCTCTTCCTCCCTCCCTCCTCCTCCTCCCCCACTCCGGGATCCTGAACCATGAGGGGAAAGGAGCGAGGAAAGGGCGGAACCATGAGGGGAAAGGAGCCCCCAAGGGGACGCCCTGTCCTAAAAAAGCCCGGTTTGACCCAAAATCACCCAAAAGGGCATCAAATGCAGCCTACATCCACATGGTTCGGCCTGACACCAACCAAATGGGATTAAAAGTATCCAGAGGGCTCTAAAATCCAACCCAAGGGGCTTAAAACTGCCCCAAGTGTTTTATAGCCCTCAAGAAATGGCTTAAGATCACCCGTAAATCTTTCAAATGTGACTAAAATCCACCCTGAAAGTATCTGGTCCAGCCTAAAATCATCCAAAGGTATCTAAAATCACCAAAATGTCCCTGACACCAACACAAGAAGACCTAAAATCACCCTAAAAAGGCTTGGTTCAATCTAAAATTGCCCAAAGCAGCAAAAAACCCTACTTAAATGCACCCAAAATACACAAAAAAGGGACCTGAAATCACCCACACAGGATTAGGATTCACCCATATGGGCCCAGTTTTTCCTAAACTCACCCAAATGGGCCCCAGCCCCACCCACATGGGCCTAAAATCATCCAAAGGGGTCTGAAATCCCCCCTAAACCCCACCAGATTCGGCCTCAAATCAGCCACAGGGGCTGAAAATCCACCCGAAAAGGCTCGGGATCCCCACAAGGGATCTGAAGCCCACCCGAAACCTGCCCGGTTCGGCCCAAAATCCCCCAAAGGGGCCGAGCCCGAGGCCGAGCCCGGGAGCGGCTCCGGGGTGGCTCCGGGACCTCCGCGTCCGCTCCGGGCAGTTTTGGCCGCGGCCCCGGACGGGCCTGGGCGGGACCGGGAGGGACCAGGGAGGGCTCGGGAGGGGTTTGGGCATCTGGGGCATTTTTTGGGCTTTTGGGAATTGTGTTGGGAGTTTACAGGGAATTGTTGGGGTTTTTGGGGAGAATTATTGGGTGTGGGGGTGTTTGGGAATTTTGGGAGTTTGGATTTTGAGGGGTTTTCTTGGTGCTTTGAGTGGGAAGTTTTTTTCCTGGGGGTATTTGGGGGTTAATTGATTTTTTTTGTGTTTTCTTTTGAATTTTGGAAGGTTTTACTGGGATTTTGTGGGGATTTTGTGGGATCCTCTGGAATTATTTCTGGGTTTTATTGGGATTTTTAGGGGATTTGGAGGCATTTTATTGGAATTGTTGGGGCAATTAGTGGGATCTTTGGGGATTTGGGTTTTTTAGTTATTTTAGTGGGGATTTGGGGGGGCTTGTGGGTTTTTTTGGGTGTTGCCAAGATTTCTTTGGGTCTCGTGAGGATTTTGTGGGGCTTGTTGTGGTTTTGGAGACATTTTTGGGGGGATTTGTGGGGTTTAATTGGGATTTTGTGAGCTTTTTTTGGGATTCGAGGGTATTCTAATGGGAATTTGTGAAATTTAATTGCGATTTCATGGGGTTTATTGGGACTTTCAGGGGTTTAAACCAGATGTTGGTGCCTCTCAGCCCTTCCCCACACCCTGGGACAACTCCAAAGCCCCCCAAAATTCCACTAAAACCCCCAAAATACCCCAAAAATCCCAATTAAAAACTCCTAAACACCAAAGAATCCCACAAAATCCCAGTGGAACCCACCAAAATTAAAAAAAAAAAAAAAAAAACCTCTTAAAAATTTCAATAAAACCCCCCAAAAAATAACCACCCCAAAACCCTAAAAAAATCCCCAAAATCCAAAATCCTCAAATCCCACAAAACCCCCATAACCCCACAAACCCAGTAATTCTCTCCAAAATCCAATAATTCTCCCTAATCTCCCAACAAAATCCCCCATAGCCCATAAATGGCCGCCAAAATCCCCCCAAAATCCCCCCAGAGCGCCCCAGACTCACCGGGGGCCGTCCTGGATCAGGGGGCACCGGCCGGTGGATCAGAAGCTGCTTCAGGGAGCCCGCGGAGGTTTTTGGGGAGGGGGCACCATGGGAGACCCCCCCAAAAACGGGGGAGGGGAACCCCTGTGGTACCCCCTCCCCCGAATGCCCTCTCCCCCGGTTCAGGGATAGCCAAACTCAAGAAAATGTAAACCAGGCTTGACTTTCCAGAAATTATTTTTGGCCGGCTTTAGCTGCATCCTCCAGGCTCAGGATCACCGGTGTATTTGCAGTTTTGCTCTGCATCATCAGCCTGCCCAGACTCTGCTCGGTGTTTCACAAATGGAGAAGACAATGGATAATGTGCCAAGCTTCCTTGCAAACAGCAACACCTGCATCAGCATGACAGAAAAGAAGGGGAAAAAAAAAAAAAAAAAAGAAAATAATCAGCGGTTAGAACAGAGCCAGTGTCCCACCATCTTCCCCTCCACTGTTATTACAGAGGCAAACCTGGGCCTAAAGCTTCCACCTCTCAGTTCCCTGATGCTGTTTGTTTTCAGCCTTGACTCCCCTGATCTACCTGACTGCCATCCAAGTGGGGCTGGGGATGCTCAGCCTGGAAAGAGGAGACACTGGGGAGGCCTCAGTGCAGCTCTGCAGGACTGGAAGGGTCCCACAGGAAAGACGGGGACAGTGTTCAGCCGGGCCCGTGGCAACAGGACAAGGGGGGATGGCTTTCAACTGCAGGAGGCTGATTGAAGTTGGATCTGAGGGAGCTGCTCTTTTACACGGAGGCTGCTGAGGCACTGGCCCAGGCTGTGGATGCCCCATCCTTGGCAACAGGGCTGTGAGCAGCATGGGCTGGGGAAGATTGCTCAGCTCGGAACAAGATGCTCTTTAGATCCACTGTGATGTCACAGATGTGATGTTCCAGCAGGAACTTCCAGCGTCCAGCAAAGAGCACAACACAACCACTGGCCCTTGTGTCAGTCCACCCTGTGCCAGCCCTCGTGCCAGCTCACCCTTCACCATGTTCCCTGTCACTCTTCTCGTCACCTGCGCCCTGATACTCCCATCAGTCCTGAAAGCTCTCTGTTGCCTGGATTTTGTCATCCGTCCCTGCAGGATGCTCACATTTGTCCTGAGGAAGGTACAGTGCCATTCCATGGAGGTGGACACCCCCCAGCTGCCCGGCTGGGCTGGAGTTCTGTGGGGATGGGGTGGGACAGGGACCCCACTCTGAGGTGTTGCTACCTCTGCAGGCTGTCACCGAGAGAGAGGACGAGATGGAGGTGGACATGCAGGCTGATAGAGAGGAGGACATGGAAGTGGATGGAGAAGAGAGTGGAGACAATGCGATGGAGGTGGACATGGAGATTGATACAGAGGAGAAGATGGAAGTGGATGGAGAAGAGAGTGGAGAGGAAGAGATGGAGGTGGACATGCAGATGGATACAGAGAGAGGAGATGGAAGTGGATGGAGAAGAGAGTGGAGAGGAAGAGATGGAGGTGGACATGGAGATTGATACAGAGGAGGAGATGGAAGTGGATGGAGAAGAGACTGGAGAGGAAGAGATGGAGGTGGACATGCAGATGGATACAGAGGAGGAGATGGAAGTGGATGGAGAAGAGACTGGTGAAGAAGAGATGGAGGTAGATGTAGAAGAGGAGATGGACGTGGAAATGGAAGAGTACCTTGAGGACATGGACATTGATGAGAAAGATGAGGAAGAGGCCATGATCTTGGGATGAAGAGCAATACCAGCAGCAGGACAGGCATGTGGTCCCCACAGGCAGAGCGGGTCCCCTGCTGCCAGGCTGGGACTGGGCTGGGTGGTCCCTGCTCAGGGATGTGGGACCCGGTGCATTGGGTTCTGGTGGCCATCCCCAGCCTGTGCTGCGCTTGCTGGGCCAGCCTGGGGGCACATGGAAGAGCCCTCTCTGCCTGACTGGAGTGACTGTGCCTCTTGCTTTTCCTCAAGGACCGATGGAGATCCCGGACAGAGATGCCACCCTTTTTGTACATACGTTGTAGAGTTTGTTGTTGTCTTTAGGCTATAGGTTTTAGGGCTTCTTTTTGTCTTCTGTAAATACGTTTCATAGACTTTTGTTAGATATGTTCTTAGGTATATACGTTCCATAGATAGTTGTTGTTACAAATATTCTTACAATGTAAATGTGTTCTGTGTTTTCTTTGCTGTTTTTCTGAAAATAAACAAGCTTTATTTTTCACACCCCAGTTCTCTTTCCATTTGCTTCAGGCACAGGTAGCATTTGCAAAGTTGTGGTTTCCGCTTGCTCCAGGTTCCCAGGGCTGGAGGTCAGTGGGGGCGCTGGCACAGCCACAACCTTTTGTTTGGGGGCAATATTGGGAAGGGGGTGGGAGAGGGGGCACAGGGGGAGGTGGGACCCACTGAGGCTCCCCCAGGTCACCCCAGGACCCCCAGGCCCCGTCCCAGCCCCCCCAGTTCCCTCCACAGCCCCGGCTGAGGGGGGCTCAGCCCAGGAGCCGCCGTCGTTCGGGGCTCCCCCGAGGGCAGCCGCCAACGGGAGAGCTCCCGGCTCGGAGAGGCCCCAGCAGAGGAGGGGATCTTGTCCCTCCTCGAGGGCCCTGAAGGGTCTTCAGGCCCCTCTGAAGAGGAGTTTTTCTCTTTTTAGGGATGTTTGGGGGGACCTCACCCCTCCAAGGGTGTTTTTTCCTCCCCATTTTCAGGTGTTTGTGGGGCCACAGCCCCACAAGCCCCTTTTCAGGGGTGATCATGACGGCTTTAAGTGACAATTTTCTGGGGGACTCACTCCAAGCCGCTGTAGGGGATGTTTTGCCCCCCAGGGTGGATTTTTGGGGTTTAAGGGCCCCCGCTCTGCTCGGGTCCCACTCTAACTCCCCTGAAGAGGCCAACACCACTCCTGCTGATTCCGGCAGCGGAGCCCTAGGAGGGTTGTAAGAGTTGAAATTTTTAAATTTCATTTTTATTCTATTTTATTTAAATTAAAATTTATTGATTTTTAGTTTTATTATAACTCGTTGAGAGGACAGCAAGGACATTCAAGGGCAGGAACATTTTTTCCTGGCTGGTGACTGGAATTTCAGACCCTGGCAGTGTGTGCAGAACCACACAGACTGGGATCAAACATGGGCTGGGATCACCTGGACTGAGATCCTATGGACTGGGACCATATGGAATGGGACCATAGGGATCAGGACGGTACACACTGGGATAAACTGGGTTGAGATTATATGGACTGGGACCACATGGACTGGGATTGCACAGACTGGGATCCCATGGACTGGGAAAAAGCATTGGCTACCATTGGCTACCATCCACATAGAAAGGTGGCCACCTCAAGTTGTCTTGATCCTTTTTGGGTGTCCCATCCCCCTCTTTCCCCCGCCTTCCCCATCGTTCCCCCAATCCCCGCTCCCCTCCCCCGTGTTTGGTTTTGGGGGTTCCAGGCCCCTCCTGCTCCGTGGGGGGGTCCCGATCCCTCTTTGGTTTAATTTGGGGCCCCCAACCCCTTCTCACCGCGACCCCCGCGGCCGGGGAGGCTCTCAGCACCACCAGTGCCACCAGTCCGGCCCCAGCTGCCCCCGCACGCCCCATCCCCATCCCCAGGGTCACCTCCCCCCTGCCCAAATTCCGCTCCCGGGGAGCGCTGGGCGCTGCGGCTCCGCCTGGCGACTGAGGAGTCATCGAGAACAAGCGATCTGATTGGCTAGAAATGGCCCCGCGCAGTCTCTGATTGGCTAGCGCATTGAGAAGCGTTTTGATCTGCCTGGCAACCGATGAGCAGCGCTATCGCAGGCGCTGATTGCCTGAAAATCGCCGGCCCGGCAACTGAGTTGTCAGCAGCGCCGCGCGCTCTGATTGGCCAGGAGCTGTTTTGGGGTGGGGACGGGGGGAACTGGGGACCCCCAGGAGCCCCCCGGCTTTGGGGGTTTCCATCCCCCCTCGGCCCTCGGGGCGGCCCTGGGGCCACCCCAACACCCCCAAAGTGGGGAGGGTCCCCGGAGCCCTTTGGATCCCCCAAAAATGGGCTGGAAGCGGCAGGAGCCGCCCCAAAAAGGGATTGAAGGGTCCGGTCCGGGAATGGGGGAGGCTCCGGGGATGGCTCCCATCCGGATCGGGGCGGGCTGGGATTGAGGGAGGGTCCGTTCAGCGACTGGGGAGGGGTTTTGGGCTGGGTCAGGGGCTGGCATTGGGGAGGGTTTGGGAATTGGGGAGGGGTCTGGGATTGAGGGGATTGCTCCATCCCGGGATTGGGGCAGGGTCGCTCCCTGATGAGGGGTCCATTATTGGGCCAGGGCCTCTCCCCTTCCCGAGCCCAATCCCGTTCCTGATCCTGTTCCCGATCCCAATCCCATTCCCATTTCTGTTCCCGTTCCCAATCTCATTCCCGACCCCGATCCCACTCCCATTCCCGATCCCGATCCTGTTCCCAGTCCCGGTCCCGCCGCTGTTTCCAGGAAATGGCTCTGCTCTCAACCCCGACCCCAAACCCAGCGGGTCAAACACCCCAGATCCTGGGGTCAACTGCCCCCGACCCCAAATCCTGGGGGTTCAAACACTGGGGGGGTCAAACACCCTCAAACCCAAACTCTGGGATGTCAAGCCCTACCCCCCCCCCCCCCAGCCCCGAACCCCAAATTTTAGGATCAAACCCTCCAAATCCCAGATCCTGGGGTGTCAAACACTCCCCAATTCCCAAACGATGGGGTTAAATACCCCTGATTTTGCTGATGCAAAAAAATGTCTCAGAAATTCAGCCAGCTTGTTCACCTTTTTTGTAAACTTCTTTTCAGGGTTGGACGACCTGGTTGCGACAGCGGAACCCTTCTAAAAGACGGATGCTAAGAGACATAACCGGTGCTGTGGGAACAGGATTGGGAATTCTAAATAGCATTGATTCAGAAGTATTAATGAACACATTGGCTGCCACCACTAGATTTGACCAAATTCCAACAACCACTGCAGTCGTCCTTCTTGGCCTTGGGAAGACATCAGCGCTTGCTATCAAACATATTACCAAGTTGGGAGGAAGCAAGCGTAAATGATCACAAATTGGTAATTGATGCACTCGGTGCCACACAAAAGAACGTTTCTTTAGCTCTCAGCTGTATCCAGGCTCAATTAGGGATGCAGTCGGTTGCTGCCTCGATTATAAGAGAAGGTGAAGAAGGCACTTTTCCTACTGAGATTCGGAAAATAGTTTGGGACAGTGCCGCTGATTTTGAAAAGGAATTCCAATCCCGGTGGAACCTAGTGAACTTTACCTATGACCCCATCACAAACATAGCCACAGCTTTGGTGTTAACCGTACGTGATGCCTCAAGTGCATTTGGTATTCCCCATCATTGCACTAGGACTGGGACACATATGGAGCCACTGGGAATGTGCTGGGGGCTACTGGGACCATGCTGGGGGCAACTGGGGACAAGGGTGAGTGACTGGGGCCCTGCTGGAAGAGACTGGGATCATACTGGACTCATACTGGGATCTTACTGGGAGTGACTGGGACTATTCTGGGGGCAAGTGGGAGAACTGGGAACACACGGGATGAAAGTGGGAACAACGGGAACAGTGCTGGGGGCAAATTGTATCATAATGGGGAGTGACTGGCAGCAACTGGGCTCCTGCTGGGAGCAGCCCCTGGCGGCCCCGGGAGCCCCGCACCCCTTTCCCGGCCATGCCGCCCCTCCAGCCCCAGCACCCCCCATTGCCGGGGTGCCGGCACTGCCAGGGGTCCCCCCCTCTCGGGTTCCCCGCTGGGGCTTCTGGGGCTCTCCTCTCTCAGGGCTCCCGCTCAGGGCAGCCGCGGCTCTCCCGGGGCTCCCCAAAACCGGTGTCCCCCCGACGGGGCTCTGCCGCCACCCACACTGGGATCCCCCAAAAACACCTCTCGGGGACCCCCCGATGTCCCCCCGAGGGCCAGCTGCGGCTCGGCTTTGGAGCCCTGCCAGCTCCAAACATCCCTCCCAAAAAAAATCCCAAACCCAGGCACCCCCCAGGATATTTGGGCCGAGCTCCCCCTCCCCGGGCACCTGCGGGATGGGGGCGATGCTCCCGGGGTGCTGCGAGCTCAGGCAGCGCCAGGGCCACGCGATTCCTTCTCTCCTCTCCTCCGGCTGCTCCCTGCTGCCGCTGCGCCTCTTCCTCCCTCCCTCCTTCTCCTCCCCCGCTCCGGGATCCTGAACCATGAGGGGAAAGGAGCGAGGAAAGGGCAGAACCGTGAGGGGAAAGGAGCGAGGAAATGGCGGAACCGTGAGGGGAAAGGAGCGGGGCCAAGGGGACCTAAAAAAGCCCGGTTTGACCCAAAATCACCCAAAAGGGCATCAAATGCAGCCTACATCCACATGGTTCGGCCTGACACCAACCAAATGGGATTAAAAGTATCCAGAGGGCTCTAAAATCCAACCCAAGGGGCTTAAAACTGCCCCAAGTGTTTTATAGCCCTCAAGAAATGGCTTAAGATCACCCGTAAATCTTTCAAATGTGACTAAAATCCACCCTGAAAGTATCTGGTCCAGCCTAAAATCATCCAAAGGTATCTAAAATCACCAAAATGTCCCTGACACCAACACAAGAAGACCTAAAATCACCCTAAAAAGGCTTGGTTCAATCTAAAATTGCCCAAAGCAGCAAAAAACCCTACTTAAATGCACCCAAAATACCCAAAAAAGGGACCTAAAATCACCCACACAGGATTAGGATTCACCCATATGGGCCCAGTTTTTCCTAAACTCACCCAAATGGGCCCCAGCCCCACCCACATGGGCCTAAAATCATCCAAAGGGGTCTGAAATCCCCCCTAAACCCCACCAGATTCGGCCTCAAATCAGCCACAGGGGCTGAAAATCCACCCGAAAAGGCTCGGGATCCCCACAAGGGATCTGAAGCCCACCCTAAACCTGCCCGGTTCGGCCCAAAATCCCCCAAAGGGGCCGAGCCCGAGGCCGAGCCCGGGAGCGGCTCCGGGGTGGCTCCGGGACCTCCGCGTCCGCTCCGGGCAGTTTTGGCCGCGGCCCCGGACGGGCCTGGGCGGGACCGGGAGGGACCAGGGAGGGCTCGGGAGGGGTTTGGGCATCTGGGGCTTTTTTGGGCTTTTGGGAATTGTGTTGGGAGTTTACAGGGAATTGTTGGGGTTTTTGGGGAGAATTATTGGGTGTGGGGGTGTTTGGGAATTTTGGGAGTTTGGATTTTGAGGGGTTTTATTGGTGCTTTGAGTGGGAAGTTTTTTTCCTGGGGGTATTTGGGGGTTAATTGATTTTTTTTGTGTTTTCTTTTGAATTTTGGAAGGTTTTACTGGGATTTTGTGGGGATTTTGTGGGATCCTCTGGAATTATTTCTGGGTTTTATTGGGATTTTTAGGGGATTTGGAGGCATTTTATTGGAATTGTTGGGGCAATTAGTGGGATTCTTTGGGGATTTGGGTTTTTTAGTTATTTTAGTGGGGATTTGGGGGGGCTTGTGGGTTTTTTTGGGTGTTGCCAAGATTTCTTTGGGTCTCGTGAGGATTTTGTGGGGCTTGTTGTGGTTTTGGAGACATTTTTGGGGGGATTTGTGGGGTTTAATTGGGATTTTGTGAGCTTTTTTTGGGATTCGAGGGTATTCTAATGGGAATTTGTGAAATTTAATTGCGATTTCATGGGGTTTATTGGGACTTTCAGGGGTTTAAACCAGATGTTGGTGCCTCTCAGCCCTTCCCCACACCCTGGGACAACTCCAAAGCCCCCCAAAATTCCACTAAAACCCCCCAAAATCCCCCAAAAATCCCAATTAAAAACTCCTAAACACCAAAGAATCCCACAAAATCCCAGTGGAACCCACCAAAATTAAAAAAAAAAAAAAAAAAACCTCTTAAAAATTTCAATAAACCCCCCAAAAAATAACCACCCCAAAACCCTAAAAAATCCCCAAAATCCAAAATCCTCAAATCCCACAAAACCCCCATAACCCCACAAACCCAGTAATTCTCTCCAAAATCCAATAATTCTCCCTAATCTCCCAACAAAATCCCCCAAAGCCCATAAATGCCGCCAAAATCCCCCCAAAATCCCCCCAGAGCGCCCCAGACTCACCGGGGGCAGTCCTGGATCAGGGGGCACCGGCCGGTGGAACAGAAGCCGCTTCAGGGGGCCCGCGGAGCTTTTTGGGGAGGGGGCACCATGGGAGACCCCCCAAAAACGGGGGAGGGGAACCCCTGTGGTACCCCCTCCCCCGAATGCCCTCTCCCCCGGTTCAGGGATAGCCAAACTCAAGAAAATGTAAACCAGGCTTGACTTTCCAGAAATTATTTTTGGCCGGGTTTAGCTGCATCCTCCAGGCTCAGGATCACCGGTGTATTTGCAGGTTTTGCTCTGCATCATCAGCCTGCCCAGACTCTGCTCGGTGTTTCACAAATGGAGAAGACAATGGATAATGTGCCAAGCTTCCTTGCAAACAGCAACACCTGCATCAGCATGACAGAAAAGAAGGGGAAAAAAAAAAAAAAAAAGAAAATAATCAGCGGTTAGAACAGAGCCAGTGTCCCACCATCTTCCCCTCCACTGTTATTACAGAGGCAAACCTGGGCCTAAAGCTTCCACCTCTCAGTTCCTGATGCTGTTTGTTTTCAGCCTTGACTCCCCCTGATCTACCTGACTGCCATCCAAGTGGGGCTGGGGATGCTCAGCCTGGAAAGAGGAGACACTGGGGAGGCCTCAGTGCAGCTCTGCAGGACTGGAAGGGTCCCACAGGAAAGACGGGGACAGTGTTCAGCCGGGCCCGTGGCAACAGGACAAGGGGGGATGGCTTTCAACTGCAGGAGGCTGATTGAAGTTGGATCTGAGGGAGCTGCTCTTTTACACGGAGGCTGCTGAGGCACTGGCCCAGGCTGTGGATGCCCCATCCTTGGCAACAGGGCTTTGAGCAGCATGGGCTGGGGAAGATTGCTCAGCTCGGAACAAGATGCTCTTTAGATCCACTGTGATGTCACAGATGTGATGTTCCAGCAGGAACTTCCAGCATCCAGCAAAGAGCACAACACAACCACTGGCCCTTGTGTCAGCCCACCCTGTGCCAGCCCTCGTGCCAGCTCACCCTTCACCATGTTCCCTGTCACTCTTCTCGTCACCTGCGCCCTGATACTCCCATCAGTCCTGAAAGCTCTCTGTTGCCTGGATTTTGTCATCCGTCCCTGCAGGATGCTCACATTTGTCCTGAGGAAGGTACAGTGCCATTCCATGGAGGTGGACACCCCCCAGCTGCCCGGCTGGGCTGGAGTTCTGTGGGGATGGGGTGGGACAGGGACCCCACTCTGAGGTGTTGCTACCTCTGCAGGCTGTCACCGAGAGAGAGGACGAGATGGAGGTGGACATGCAGGCTGATAGAGAGGAGGACATGGAAGTGGATGGAGAAGAGAGTGGAGAGGAAGAGATGGAGGTGGACATGGAGATTGATACAGAGGAGGAGATGGAAGTGGATGGAGAAGAGAGTGGAGAGGAAGAGATGGAGGTGGACATGCAGATGGATACAGAGGAGGAGATGGAAGTGGATGGAGAAGAGAGTGGAGAGGAAGAGATGGAGGTGGACATGCAAATTGATACAGAGGAGGAGATGGAAGTGGATGGAGAAGAGACTGGAGAGGAAGAGATGGAGGTGGACATGCAGATGGATACAGAGGAGGAGATGGAAGTGGATGGAGAAGAGACTGGTGAAGAAGAGATGGAGGTAGATGTGGAAGAGGAGATGGACGTGGAAATGGAAGAGTACCTTGAGGACATGGACATTGATGAGAAAGATGAGGAAGAGGCCATGATCTTGGGATGAAGAGCAATACCAGCAGCAGGACAGGCATGTGGTCCCCACAGGCAGAGCGGGTCCCCTGCTGCCAGGCTGGGACTGGGCTGGGTGGTCCCTGCTCAGGGATGTGGGACCCGGTGCATTGGGTTCTGGTGGCCATCCCCAGCCTGTGCTGCGCTTGCTGGGCCAGCCTGGGGGCACATGGAAGAGCCCTCTCTGCCTGACTGGAGTGACTGTGCCTCTTGCTTTTCCTCAAGGACCGATGGAGATCCCGGACAGAGATGCCACCCTTTTTGTACATACGTTGTAGAGTTTGTTGTTGTCTTTAGGCTATAGGTTTTAGGGCTTCTTTTTGTCTTCTGTAAATACGTTTCATAGACTGTTGTTAGATATGTTCTTAGGTATATACGTTCCATAGATAGTTGTTGTTACAAATATTCTTACAATGTAAATGTGTTCTGTGTTTTCTTTGCTGTTTTTCTGAAAATAAACAAGCTTTATTTTTCACACCCCAGTTCTCTTTCCATTTGCTTCAGGCACAGGTAGCATTTGCAAAGTTGTGGTTTCCGCTTGCTCCAGGTTCCCAGGGCTGGAGGTCAGTGGGGGCGCTGGCACAGCCACAACCTTTTGTTTGGGGGCAATATTGGGAAGGGGGTGGGAGAGGGGGCACAGGGGGAGGTGGGACCCACTGAGGCTCCCCCAGGTCACCCCAGGACCCCCAGGCCCCGTCCCAGCCCCCCCAGTTCCCTCCACAGCCCCGGCTGAGGGGGGCTCAGCCCAGGAGCCGCCGTCGTTCGGGGCTCCCCCGAGGGCAGCCGCCAACGGGAGAGCTCCCGGCTCGGAGAGGCCCCAGCAGAGGAGGGGGATCTTGTCCCTCCTCGAGGGCCCTGAAGGGTCTTCAGGCCCCTCTGAAGAGGAGTTTTTCTCTTTTTAGGGATGTTTGGGGGGACCTCACCCCTCCAAGGGTGTTTTTTCCTCCCCATTTTCAGGTGTTTGTGGGGCCACAGCCCCACAAGCCCCTTTTCAGGGGTGATCATGACAGCTTTAAGTGACATTTTTCTGGGGGACTCACTCCAAGCCGCTGTAGGGGATGTTTTGCCCCCCAGGGTGGATTTTTGGGGTTTAAGGGCCCCCGCTCTGCTCGGGTCCCACTCTAACTCCCCTGAAGAGGCCAACACCACTCCTGCTGATTCCGGCAGCGGAGCCCTGGGAGGGTTGTAAGAGTTGAAATTTTTAAATTTCATTTTTATTCTATTTTATTTAAATTAAAATTTATTGATTTTTAGTTTTATTATAACTCGTTGAGAGGACAGCAAGGACATTCAAGGGCAGGAACATTTTTTCCTGGCTGGTGACTGGAATTTCAGACCCTGGCAGTGTGTGCAGAACCACACAGACTGGGATCAAACATGGGCTGGGATCACCTGGACTGAGATCCTATGGACTGGGACCATATGGAATGGGACCATAGGGATCAGGACGGTACACACTGGGATAAACTGGGTTGAGATTATATGGACTGGGACCACATGGACTGGGATTGCACAGACTGGGATCCCATGGACTGGGAAAAAGCATTGGCTACCATTGGCTACCATCCACATATAAAGGTGGCCACCTCAAGTTGTCTTGATCCTTTTTGGGTGTCCCATCCCCCTCTTTCCCCCGCCTTCCCCATCGTTCCCCCAATCCCCGCTCCCCTCCCCCGTGTTTGGTTTTGGGGGTTCCAGGCCCCTCCTGCTCCGTGGGGGGTCCCGCTCCCTCTTTGGTTTAATTTGGGGCCCCCAACCCCTTCTCACCGCGACCCCCGCGGCCGGGGAGGCTCTCAGCACCACCAGTGCCACCAGTCCGGCCCCAGCTGCCCCCGCACGCCCCATCCCCATCCCCAGGGTCACCTCCCCCCTGCCCAAATTCCGCTCCCGGGGAGCGCTGGGCGCTGCGGCTCCGCCTGGCGACTGAGGAGTCATCGAGAACAAGCGATCTGATTGGCTAGAAATGGCCCCGCGCAGTCTCTGATTGGCTAGCGCATTGAGAAGCGTTTTGATCTGCCTGGCAACCGATGAGCAGCGCTATCGCAGGCGCTGATTGCCTGAAAATCGCCGGCCCGGCAACTGAGTTGTCAGCAGCGCCGCGCGCTCTGATTGGCCAGGAGCTGTTTTGGGGTGGGGACGGGGGGAACTGGGGACCCCCAGGAGCCCCCCGGCTTTGGGGGTTTCCATCCCCCCTCGGCCCTCGGGGCGGCCCTGGGGCCACCCCAACACCCCCAAAGTGGGGAGGGTCCCCGGAGCCCTTTGGATCCCCCAAAAATGGGCTGGAAGCGGCAGGAGCCGCCCCAAAAAGGGATTGAAGGGTTCGGTCCGGGAATGGGGGAGGCTCCGGGGATGGCTCCCATCCGGATCGGGGCGGGCTGGGATTGAAGGAGGGTCCGTTCAGCGACTGGGCAGGGGTCTGGGACTGGGTCAGGGGCTGGCATTGGGGAGGGTTTGGGAATTGGGGAGGGGTCTGGGATTGAGGGGATTGCTCCATCCCGGGATTGGGGCAGGGTCGCTCCCTGATGAGGGGTCCATTATTGGGCCAGGGCCTCTCCCCTTCCCGAGCCCAATCCCGTTCCTGATCCTGTTCCCGATCCCAATCCCATTCCCATTTCTGTTCCCGTTCCCGATCTCATTCCCGACCCCGATCCCACTCCCATTCCCGATCCCGATCCTGTTCCCAGTCCCGGTCCCGCCGCTGTTTCCAGGAAATGGCTCTGCTCTCAACCCCGACCCCAAACCCAGCGGGTCAAACACCCCAGATCCTGGGGTCAACTCCCCCCGACCCCAAATCCTGGGGGTTCAAACACTGGGGGGGTCAAACACCCTCAAACCCAAACTCCGGGATGTCAAGCCCTACCCCCCCCCCCCCCCAGCCCCGAACCCCAAATTTTAGGATCAAACCCTCCAAATCCCAGATCCGGGGGTGTCAAACACTCCCCAATTCCCAAACGATGGGGTTAAATACCCCTGATTTTGCTGATGCAAAAAAATGTCTCCGAAATTCAGCCAGCTTGTTCACCTTTTTTGTAAACTTCTTTTCAGGGTTGGACGACCTGGTTGCGACAGCGGAACCCTTCTAAAAGACGGATGCTAAGAGACATAACCGGTGCTGTGGGAACAGGATTGGGAATTCTAAATAGCATTGATTCAGAAGTATTAATGAACACATTGGCTGCCACCACTAGATTTGACCAAATTCCAACAACCACTGCAGTCGTCCTTCTTGGCCTTGGGAAGACATCAGCGCTTGCTATCAAACATATTACCAAGTTGGGAGGAAGCAAGCGTAAATGATCACAAATTGGTAATTGATGCACTCGGTGCCACACAAAAGAACGTTTCTTTAGCTCTCAGCTGTATCCAGGCTCAATTAGGGATGCAGTCGGTTGCTGCCTCGATTAGAAGAGAAGGTGAAGAAGGCACTTTTCCTACTGAGATTCGGAAAATAGTTTGGGACAGTGCCGCTGATTTTGAAAAGGAATTCCAATCCCGGTGGAACCTAGTGAACTTTACCTATGACCCCATCACAAACATAGCCACAGCTTTGGTGTTAACCGTACGTGATGCCTCAAGTGCATTTGGTATTCCCCATCATTGCACTAGGACTGGGACACATATGGAGCCACTGGGAATGTGCTGGGGGCTACTGGGACCACGCTGGGGGCAACTGGGGACAAGGGTGAGTGACTGGGGCCCTGCTGGGAGAGACTGGGATCATACTGGACTCATACTGGGATCTTACTGGGAGTGACTGGGACTATTCTGGGGGCAAGTGGGAGAACTGGGAACACACGGGATGAAAGTGGGAACAACGGGAACAGTGCTGGGGGCAAATTGTATCATAATGGGGAGTGACTGGCAGCAACTGGGCTCCTGCTGGGAGCAGCCCCTGGCGGCCCCGGGAGCCCCGCACCCCTTTCCCGGCCATGCCGCCCCTCCAGCCCCAGCACCCCCCATTGCCGGGGTGCCGGCACTGCCAGGGGTCCCCCCCTCTCGGGTTCCCCGCTGGGGCTTCTGGGGCTCTCCTCTCTCGGGGCTCCCGCTCAGGGCAGCCGCGGCTCTCCCGGGGCTCCCCAAAACCGGTGTCCCCCCGACGGGGCTCTGCCGCCACCCACACTGGGATCCCCCAAAAACACCTCTCGGGGACCCCCCGATGTCCCCCCGAGGGCCAGCTGCGGCTCGGCTTTGGAGCCCTGCCAGCTCCAAACATCCCTCCCAAAAAAAATCCCAAACCCAGGCACCCCCCAGGATATTTGGGCCGAGCTCCCCCTCCCCGGGCACCTGCGGGATGGGGGCGATGCTCCCGGGGTGCTGCGAGCTCAGGCAGCGCCAGGGCCACGCGATTCCTTCTCTCCTCTCCTCCGGCTGCTCCCTGCTGCCGCTGCGCCTCTTCCTCCCTCCCTCCTCCTCCTCCCCCGCTCCGGGATCCTGAACCATGAGGGGAAAGGAGCGAGGAAAGGGCAGAACCGTGAGGGGAAAGGAGCGAGGAAAGGGCGGAACCGTGAGGGGAAAGGAGCGGGGCCAAGGGGACCTAAAAAAGCCCGGTTTGACCCAAAATCACCCAAAAGGGCATCAAATGCAGCCTACATCCACATGGTTCGGCCTGACACCAACCAAATGGGATTAAAAGTATCCAGAGGGCTCTAAAATCCAACCCAAGGGGCTTAAAACTGCCCCAAGTGTTTTATAGCCCTCAAGAAATGGCTTAAGATCACCCGTAAATCTTTCAAATGTGACTAAAATCCACCCTGAAAGTATCTGGTCCAGCCTAAAATCATCCAAAGGTATCTAAAATCACCAAAATGTCCTTGACACCAACACAAGAAGACCTAAAATCACCCTAAAAAGGCTTGGTTCAATCTAAAATTGCCCAAAGCAGCAAAAAACCCTACTTAAATGCACCCAAAATACCCAAAAAAGGGACCTAAAATCACCCACACAGGATTAGGATTCACCCATATGGGCCCAGTTTTTCCTAAACTCACCCAAATGGGCCCCAGCCCCACCCCCATGGGCCTAAAATCATCCAAAGGGGTCTGAAATCCCCCCTAAACCCCACCAGATTCGGCCTCAAATCAGCCACAGGGGCTGAAAATCCACCCGAAAAGGCTCGGGATCCCCGCAAGGGATCTGAAGCCCACCCGAAACCTGCCCGGTTCGGCCCAAAATCCCCCAAAGGGGCCGAGCCCGAGGCCGAGCCCGGGATCGGCTCCGGGGTCACTCCGGGACCTCCGCGTGTGCTCCGGGCAGTTTTGGCCGCGGCCCCGGACGGGCCTGGGCGGGACCGGGAGGGACCAGGGAGGGCTCGGGAGGGGTTTGGGCATCTGGGGCTTTTTTGGGCTTTTGGGAATTGTGTTGGGAGTTTACAGGGAATTGTTGGGGTTTTTGGGGAGAATTATTGGGTGTGGGGGTGTTTGGGAATTTTGGGAGTTTGGATTTTGAGGGGTTTTCTTGGTGCTTTGAGTGGGAAGTTTTTTTCCTGGGGGTATTTGGGGGTTAATTGATTTTTTTTGTGTTTTCTTTTGAATTTTGGAAGGTTTTACTGGGATTTTGTGGGGATTTTGTGGGATCCTCTGGAATTATTTCTGGGTTTTATTGGGATTTTTAGGGGATTTGGAGGCATTTTATTGGAATTGTTGGGGCAATTAGTGGGATTCTTTGGGGATTTGGGTTTTTTAGTTATTTTAGTGGGGATTTGGGGGGGCTTGTGGGTTTTTTTGGGTGTTGCCAAGATTTCTTTGGGTCTCGTGAGGATTTTGTGGGGCTTGTTGTGGTTTTGGAGACATTTTGGGGGGGATTTGTGGGGTTTAATTGGGATTTTGTGAGCTTTTTTTGGGATTCGAGGGTATTCTAATGGGAATTTGTGAAATTTAATTGCGATTTCATGGGGTTTATTGGGACTTTCAGGGGTTTAAACCAGATGTTGGTGCCTCTCAGCCCTTCCCCACACCCTGGGACAACTCCAAAGCCCCCCAAAATTCCACTAAAACCCCCCAAAATCCCCCAAAAATCCCAATTAAAAACTCCTAAACACCAAAGAATCCCACAAAATCCCAGTGGAACCCACCAAAATTAAAAAAAAAAAAAAAAAACCTCTTAAAAATTTCAATAAACCCCCCAAAAAATAACCACCCCAAAACCCTAAAAAATCCCCAAAATCCAAAATCCTCAAATCCCACAAAACCCCCATAACCCCACAAACCCAGTAATTCTCTCCAAAATCCAATAATTCTCCCTAATCTCCCAACAAAATCCCCCATAGCCCATAAATGCCGCCAAAATCCCCCCAAAATAACCCCAGAGCGCCCCAGACTCACCGGGGGCAGTCCTGGATCAGGGGGCACCGGCCGGTGGAACAGAAGCCGCTTCAGGGGGCCCGCAGAGCTTTTTGGGGAGGGGGCACCATGGGAGACCCCCCAAAAACGGGGGAGGGGAACCCCTGTGGTACCCCCTCCCCCGAATGCCCTCTCCCCCGGTTCAGGGATAGCCAAACTCAAGAAAATGTAAACCAGGCTTGACTTTCCAGAAATTATTTTTGGCCGGCTTTAGCTGCATCCTCCAGGCTCAGGATCACCGGTGTATTTGCAGGTTTTGCTCTGCATCATCAGCCTGCCCAGACTCTGCTCGGTGTTTCACAAATGGAGAAGACAATGGATAATGTGCCAAGCTTCCTTGCAAACAGCAACACCTGCATCAGCATGACAGAAAAGAAGGGGAAAAAAAAAAAAAAAAGAAAATAATCAGCGGTTAGAACAGAGCCAGTGTCCCACCATCTTCCCCTCCACTGTTATTACAGAGGCAAACCTGGGCCTAAAGCTTCCACCTCTCAGTTCCTGATGCTGTTTGTTTTCAGCCTTGACTCCCCCTGATCTACCTGACTGCCATCCAAGTGGGGCTGGGGATGCTCAGCCTGGAAAGAGGAGACACTGGGGAGGCCTCAGTGCAGCTCTGCAGGACTGGAAGGGTCCCACAGGAAAGACGGGGACAGTGTTCAGCCGGGCCCGTGGCAACAGGACAAGGGGGGATGGCTTTCAACTGCAGGAGGCTGATTGAAGTTGGATCTGAGGGAGCTGCTCTTTTACACGGAGGCTGCTGAGGCACTGGCCCAGGCTGTGGATGCCCCATCCTTGGCAACAGGGCTTTGAGCAGCATGGGCTGGGGAAGATTGCTCAGCTCGGAACAAGATGCTCTTTAGATCCACTGTGATGTCACAGATGTGATGTTCCAGCAGGAACTTCCAGCGTCCAGCAAAGAGCACAACACAACCACTGGCCCTTGTGTCAGCCCACCCTGTGCCAGCCCTCGTGCCAGCTCACCCTTCACCATGTTCCCTGTCACTCTTCTCGTCACCTGCGCCCTGATACTCCCATCAGTCCTGAAAGCTCTCTGTTGCCTGGATTTTGTCATCCGTCCCTGCAGGATGCTCACATTTGTCCTGAGGAAGGTACAGTGCCATTCCATGGAGGTGGACACCCCCCAGCTGCCCGGCTGGGCTGGAGTTCTGTGGGGATGGGGTGGGACAGGGACCCCACTCTGAGGTGTTGCTACCTCTGCAGGCTGTCACCGAGAGAGAGGACGAGATGGAGGTGGACATGCAGGCTGATAGAGAGGAGGACATGGAAGTGGATGGAGAAGAGAGTGGAGACAATGCGATGGAGGTGGACATGGAGATTGATACAGAGGAGGAGATGGAAGTGGATGGAGAAGAGAGTGGAGAGGAAGAGATGGAGGTGGACATGCAGATGGATACAGAGGAGGAGATGGAAGTGGATGGAGAAGAGAGTGGAGAGGAAGAGATGGAGGTGGACATGGAGATTGATACAGAGGAGGAGATGGAAGTGGATGGAGAAGAGACTGGAGAGGAAGAGATGGAGGTGGACATGCAGATGGATACAGAGGAGGAGATGGAAGTGGATGGAGAAGAGACTGGTGAAGAAGAGATGGAGGTAGATGTGGAAGAGGAGATGGACGTGGAAATGGAAGAGTACCTTGAGGACATGGACATTGATGAGAAAGATGAGGAAGAGGCCATGATCTTGGGATGAAGAGCAATACCAGCAGCAGGACAGGCATGTGGTCCCCACAGGCAGAGCGGGTCCCCTGCTGCCAGGCTGGGACTGGGCTGGGTGGTCCCTGCTCAGGGATGTGGGACCCGGTGCATTGGGTTCTGGTGGCCATCCCCAGCCTGTGCTGCGCTTGCTGGGCCAGCCTGGGGGCACATGGAAGAGCCCTCTCTGCCTGACTGGAGTGACTGTGCCTCTTGCTTTTCCTCAAGGACCGATGGAGATCCCGGACAGAGATGCCACCCTTTTTGTACATACGTTGTAGAGTTTGTTGTTGTCTTTAGGCTATAGGTTTTAGGGCTTCTTTTTGTCTTCTGTAAATACGTTTCATAGACTTTTGTTAGATATGTTCTTAGGTATATACGTTCCATAGATAGTTGTTGTTACAAATATTCTTACAATGTAAATGTGTTCTGTGTTTTCTTTGCTGTTTTTCTGAAAATAAACAAGCTTTATTTTTCACACCCCAGTTCTCTTTCCATTTGCTTCAGGCACAGGTAGCATTTGCAAAGTTGTGGTTTCCGCTTGCTCCAGGTTCCCAGGGCTGGAGGTCAGTGGGGGCGCTGGCACAGCCACAACCTTTTGTTTGGGGGCAATATTGGGAAGGGGGTGGGAGAGGGGGCACAGGGGGAGGTGGGACCCACTGAGGCTCCCCCAGGTCACCCCAGGACCCCCAGGCCCCGTCCCAGCCCCCCCAGTTCCCTCCACAGCCCCGGCTGAGGGGGGCTCAGCCCAGGAGCCGCCGTCGTTCGGGGCTCCCCCGAGGGCAGCCGCCAACGGGAGAGCTCCCGGCTCGGAGAGGCCCCAGCAGAGGAGGGGGATCTTGTCCCTCCTCGAGGGCCCTGAAGGGTCTTCAGGCCCCTCTGAAGAGGAGTTTTTCTCTTTTTAGGGATGTTTGGGGGGACCTCACCCCTCCAAGGGTGTTTTTTCCTCCCCATTTTCAGGTGTTTGTGGGGCCACAGCCCCACAAGCCCCTTTTCAGGGGTGATCATGACAGCTTTAAGTGACATTTTTCTGGGGGACTCACTCCAAGCCGCTGTAGGGGATGTTTTGCCCCCCAGGGTGGATTTTTGGGGTTTAAGGGCCCCCGCTCTGGTCGGGTCCCACTCTAACTCCCCTGAAGAGGCCAACACCACTCCTGCTGATTCCGGCAGCGGAGCCCTGGGAGGGTTGTAAGAGTTGAAATTTTTAAATTTCATTTTTATTCTATTTTATTTAAATTAAAATTTATTGATTTTTAGTTTTATTATAACTCGTTGAGAGGACAGCAAGGACATTCAAGGGCAGGAACATTTTTTCCTGGCTGGTGACTGGAATTTCAGACCCTGGCAGTGTGTGCAGAACCACACAGACTGGGATCAAACATGGGCTGGGATCACCTGGACTGAGATCCTATGGACTGGGACCATATGGAATGGGACCATAGGGATCAGGACGGTACACACTGGGATAAACTGGGTTGAGATTATATGGACTGGGACCACATCGACTGGGATTGCACAGACTGGGATCCCATGGACTGGGAAAAAGCATTGGCTACCATTGGCTACCATCCACATATAAAGGTGGCCACCTCAAGTTGTCTTGATCCTTTTTGGGTGTCCCATCCCCCTCTTTCCCCCGCCTTCCCCATCGTTCCCCCAATCCCCGCTCCCCTCCCCCGTGTTTGGTTTTGGGGGTTCCAGGCCCCTCCTGCTCCGTGGGGGGTCCCGCTCCCTCTTTGGTTTAATTTGGGGCCCCCAACCCCTTCTCACCGCGACCCCCGCGGCCGGGGAGGCTCTCAGCACCACCAGTGCCACCAGTCCGGCCCCAGCTGCCCCCGCACGCCCCATCCCCATCCCCAGGGTCACCTCCCCCCTGCCCAAATTCCGCTCCCGGGGAGCGCTGGGCGCTGCGGCTCCGCCTGGCGACTGAGGAGTCATCGAGAACAAGCGATCTGATTGGCTAGAAATGGCCCCGCGCAGTCTCTGATTGGCTAGCGCATTGAGAAGCGTTTTGATCTGCCTGGCAACCGATGAGCAGCGCTATCGCAGGCGCTGATTGCCTGAAAATCGCCGGCCCGGCAACTGAGTTGTCAGCAGCGCCGCGCGCTCTGATTGGCCAGGAGCTGTTTTGGGGTGGGGACGGGGGGAACTGGGGACCCCCAGGAGCCCCCCGGCTTTGGGGGTTTCCATCCCCCCTCGGCCCTCGGGGCGGCCCTGGGGCCACCCCAACACCCCCAAAGTGGGGAGGGTCCCCGGAGCCCTTTGGATCCCCCAAAAATGGGCTGGAAGCGGCAGGAGCCGCCCCAAAAAGGGATTGAAGGGTTCGGTCCGGGAATGGGGGAGGCTCCGGGGATGGCTCCCATCCGGATCGGGGCGGGCTGGGATTGAGGGAGGGTCCGTTCAGCGACTGGGCAGGGGTCTGGGACTGGGTCAGGGGCTGGCATTGGGGAGGGTTTGGGAATTGGGGAGGGGTCTGGGATTGAGGGGATTGCTCCATCCCGGGATTGGGGCAGGGTCGCTCCCTGGGGGAGGGGTCCATTATTGGGCCAGGGCCTCTCCCCTTCCCGAGCCCAATCCCGTTCCTGATCCTGTTCCCGATCCCAATCCCATTCCCATTTCTGTTCCCGTTCCCAATCTCATTCCCGACCCCGATCCCACTCCCATTCCCGATCCCGATCCTGTTCCCAGTCCCGGTCCCGCCGCTGTTTCCAGGAAATGGCTCTGCTCTCAACCCCGACCCCAAACCCAGCGGGTCAAACACCCCAGATCCTGGGGTCAACTCCCCCCGACCCCAAATCCTGGGCGTTCAAACACTGGGGGGGTCAAACACCCTCAAACCCAAACTCTGGGATGTCAAGCCCTACCCCCCCCCCCCCCGCCCCGAACCCCAAATTTTAGGATCAAACCCTCCAAATCCCAGATCCTGGGGTGTCAAACACTCCCCAATTCCCAAACGATGGGGTTAAATACCCCTGATTTTGCTGATGCAAAAAAATGTCTCCGAAATTCAGCCAGCTTGTTCACCTTTTTTGTCAACTTCTTTTCAGGGTTGGACGACCTGGTTGCGACAGCGGAACCCTTCTAAAAGACGGATGCTAAGAGACATAACCGGTGCTGTGGGAACAGGATTGGGAATTCTAAATAGCATTGATTCAGAAGTATTAATGAACACATTGGCTGCCACCACTAGATTTGACCAAATTCCAACAACCACTGCAGTCGTCCTTCTTGGCCTTGGGAAGACATCAGCGCTTGCTATCAAACATATTACCAAGTTGGGAGGAAGCAAGCGTAAATAATCACAAATTGGTAATTGATGCACTCGGTGCTACACAAAAGAACGTTTCTTTAGCTCTCAGCTGTATCCAGGCTCAATTAGGGATGCAGTCGGTTGCTGCCTCGATTATAAGAGAAGGTGAAGAAGGCACTTTTCCTACTGAGATTCGGAAAATAGTTTGGGACAGTGCCGCTGATTTTGAAAAGGAATTCCAATCCCGGTGGAACCTAGTGAACTTTACCTATGACCCCATCACAAACATAGCCACAGCTTTGGTGTTAACTGTACGTGATGCCTCAAGTGCATTTGGTATTCCCCATCATTGCACTAGCACTGGGACACATATGGAGCCACTGGGAATGTGCTGGGGGCAACTGGGACCATGCTGGGGGCAACTGGGGACAAGGGTGAGTGACTGGGGCCCTGCTGGGAGAGACTGGGATCATACTTGACTCATACTCGGATCTTACTGGGAGTGACTGGGACTATTCTGGGGGCAAGTGGGAGAACTGGGAACACACGGGATGAAAGTGGGAACAACGGGAACAGTGCTGGGGGCAAATTGTATCATAATGGGGAGTGACTGGCAGCAACTGGGCTCCTGCTGGGAGCAGCCCCTGGCGGCCCCGGGAGCCCCGCACCCCTTTCCCGGCCATGCCGCCCTTCCAGCCCCAGCACCCCCCATTGCCGGGGTGCCGGCACTGCCAGGGGTCCCCCCCTCTCGGGTTCCCCGCTGGGGCTTCTGGGGCTCTCCTCTCTCGGGGCTCCCGCTCAGGGCAGCCGCGGCTCTCCCGGGGCTCCCCAAAACCGGTGTCCCCCCGACGGGGCTCTGCCGCCACCCACACTGGGATCCCCCAAAAACACCTCTCGGGGACCCCCCGATGTCCCCCCGAGGGCCAGCTGCGGCTCGGCTTTGGAGCCCTGCCAGCTCCAAACATCCCTCCCAAAGAACCCGAACCCAGGCACCCCCCAGGATATTTGGGCCGAGCTCCCCCTCCCCGGGCACCTGCGGGATGGGGGCGATGCTCCCGGGGTGCTGCGAGCTCAGGCAGCGCCAGGGCCACGCGATTCCTTCTCTCCTCTCCTCCGGCTGCTCCCTGCTGCCGCTGCGCCTCTTCCTCCCTCCCTCCTCCTCCTCCCCCGCTCCGGGATCCTGAACCATGAGGGGAAAGGAGCGAGGAAAGGGCAGAACCGTGAGGGGAAAGGAGCGAGGAAAGGGCGGAACCGTGAGGGGAAAGGAGCGGGGCCAAGGGGACGCGCTGTCCTAAAAAAGCCCGGTTTGACCCAAAATCACCCAAAAGGGCATCAAATGCAGCCTACATCCACATGGTTCGGCCTGACACCAACCAAATGGGATTAAAAGTATCCAGAGGGCTCTAAAATCCAACCCAAGGGGCTTAAAACTGCCCCAAGTGTTTTATAGCCCTCAAGAAATGGCTTAAGATCACCCGTAAATCTTTCAAATGTGACTAAAATCCACCCTAAAAGTATCTGGTCCAGCCTAAAATCATCCAAAGGTATCTAAAATCACCAAAATGTCCCTGACACCAACACAAGAAGACCTAAAATCACCCTAAAAAGGCTTGGTTCAATCTAAAATTGCCCAAAGCAGCAAAAAACCCTACTTAAATGCACCCAAAATACACAAAAAAGGGACCTAAAATCACCCACACAGGATTAGGATTCACCCATATGGGCCCAGTTTTTCCTAAACTCACCCAAATGGGCCCCAGCCCCACCCACATGGGCCTAAAATCATCCAAAGGGGTCTGAAATCCCCCCTAAACCCCACCAGATTCGGCCTCAAATCAGCCACAGGGGCTGAAAATCCACCCGAAAAGGCTCGGGATCCCCGCAAGGGATCTGAAGCCCACCCGAAACCTGCCCGGTTCGGCCCAAAATCCCCCAAAGGCGCCGAGCCTGAGGCCGAGCCCGGGATCGGCTCCGGGGTCACTCCGGGACCTCCGCGTGTGCTCCGGGCAGTTTTGGCCGCGGCCCTGGACGGGCCTGGGCGGGGACCGGGAGGGACCAGGGAGGGCTCGGGAGGGGTTTGGGCATCTGGGGCTTTTTTGGGCTTTTGGGAATTGTGTTGGGAGTTTACAGGGAATTGTTGGGGTTTTTGGGGAGAATTATTGGGTGTGGGGGTGTTTGGGAATTTTGGGAGTTTGGATTTTGAGGGGTTTTATTGGTGCTTTGAGTGGGAAGTTTTTTTCCTGGGGGTATTTGGGGGTTAATTGATTTTTTTTGTGTTTTCTTTTGAATTTTGGAAGGTTTTACTGGGATTTTGTGGGGATTTTGTGGGATCCTCTGGAATTATTTCTGGGTTTTATTGGGATTTTTAGGGGATTTGGAGGCATTTTATTGGAATTGTTGGGGCAATTAGTGGGATTCTTTGGGGATTTGGGTTTTTTAGTTATTTTAGTGGGGATTTGGGGGGGCTTGTGGGTTTTTTTTGGGTGTTGCCAAGATTTCTTTGGGTCTCGTGAGGATTTTGTGGGGCTTGTTGTGGTTTTGGAGACATTTTTGGGGGGATTTGTGGGGTTTAATTGGGATTTTGTGAGCTTTTTTTGGGATTCGAGGGTATTCTAATGGGAATTTGTGAAATTTAATTGCGATTTCATGGGGTTTATTGGGACTTTCAGGGGTTTAAACCAGATGTTGGTGCCTCTCAGCCCTTCCCCACACCCTGGGACAACTCCAAAGCCCCCCAAAATTCCACTAAAACCCCCCAAAATCCCCCAAAAATCCCAATTAAAAACTCCTAAACACCAAAGAATCCCACAAAATCCCAGTGGAACCCACCAAAATTAAAAAAAAAAAAAAAAACTCTTAAAAATTTCAATAAACCCCCCAAAAAATAACCACCCCAAAACCCTAAAAAATCCCCAAAATCCAAAATCCTCAAATCCCACAAAACCCCCATAACCCCACAAACCCAGTAATTCTCTCCAAAATCCAATAATTCTCCCTAATCTCCCAACAAAATCCCCCAAAGCCCATAAATGCCGCCAAAATCCCCCCAAAATCCCCCCAGAGCGCCCCAGACTCACCGGGGGCAGTCCTGGATCAGGGGGCACCGGCCGGTGGAACAGAAGCCGCTTCAGGGGGCCCGCAGAGCTTTTTGGGGAGGGGGCACCATGGGAGACCCCCCAAAAACGGGGGAGGGGAACCCCTGTGGTACCCCCTCCCCCGAATGCCCTCTCCCCCGGTTCAGGGATAGCCAAACTCAAGAAAATGTAAACCAGGCTTGACTTTCCAGAAATTATTTTTGGCCGGCTTTAGCTGCATCCTCCAGGCTCAGGATCACCGGTGTATTTGCAGGTTTTGCTCTGCATCATCAGCCTGCCCAGACTCTGCTCGGTGTTTCACAAATGGAGAAGACAATGGATAATGTGCCAAGCTTCCTTGCAAACAGCAACACCTGCATCAGCATGACAGAAAAGAAGGGGAAAAAAAAAAAAAAAAAGAAAATAATCAGCGGTTAGAACAGAGCCAGTGTCCCACCATCTTCCCCTCCACTGTTATTACAGAGGCAAACCTGGGCCTAAAGCTTCCACCTCTCAGTTCCTGATGCTGTTTGACTTCAGCCTTGACTCCCCCTGATCTACCTGACTGCCGTCCAAGTGGGGCTGGGGATGCTCAGCCTGGAAAGAGGAGACACTGGGGAGGCCTCAGTGCAGCTCTGCAGGACTGGAAGGGTCCCACAGGAAAGACGGGGACAGTGTTCAGCCGGGCCCGTGGCAACAGGACAAGGGGGGATGGCTTTCAACTGCAGGAGGCTGATTGAAGTTGGATCTGAGGGAGCTGCTCTTTTACACGGAGGCTGCTGAGGCACTGGCCCAGGCTGTGGATGCCCCATCCTTGGCAACAGGGCTGTGAGCAGCATGGGCTGGGGAAGATTGCTCAGCTCGGAACAAGATGCTCTTTAGATCCACTGTGATGTCACAGATGTGATGTTCCAGCAGGAACTTCCAGCGTCCAGCAAAGAGCACAACACAACCACTGGCCCTTGTGTCAGTCCACCCTGTGCCAGCCCTCGTGCCAGCTCACCCTTCACCATGTTCCCTGTCACTGTGCTCGTCACCTGCGCCCTGATACTCCCATCAGTCCTGAAAGCTCTCTGTTGCCTGGATTTTGTCATCCGTCCCTGCAGGATGCTCACATTTGTCCTGAGGAAGGTACAGTGCCATTCCATGGAGGTGGACACCCCCCAGCTGCCCGGCTGGGCTGGAGTTCTGTGGGGATGGGGTGGGACAGGGACCCCACTCTGAGGTGTTGCTACCTCTGCAGGCTGTCACCGAGAGAGAGGACGAGATGGAGGTGGACTTGCAGGCTGATAGAGAGGAGGACATGGAAGTGGATGGAGAAGAGAGTGGAGACAATGCGATGGAGGTGGACATGGAGATTGATACAGAGGAGGAGATGGAAGTGGATGGAGAAGAGAGTGGAGAGGAAGAGATGGAGGTGGACATGCAGATGGATACAGAGGAGGAGATGGAAGTGGATGGAGAAGAGAGTGGAGAGGAAGAGATGGAGGTGGACATGGAGATGGATACAGAGGAGGAGATGGAAGTGGATGGAGAAGAGAGTGGAGAGGAAGAGATGGAGGTGGACATGGAGATGGATACAGAGGAGGAGATGGAAGTGGATGGAGAAGAGACTGGAGAGGAAGAGATGGAGGTGGACATGCAGATGGATACAGAGGAGGAGATGGAAGTGGATAGAGAAGAGACTGGTGAAGAAGAGATGGAGGTAGATGTGGAAGAGGAGATGGACGTGGAAATGGAAGAGTACCTTGAGGACATGGACATTGATGAGAAAGATGAGGAAGAGGCCATGATCTTGGGATGAAGAGCAATACCAGCAGCAGGACAGGCATGTGGTCCCCACAGGCAGAGCGGGTCCCCTGCTGCCAGGCTGGGACTGGGCTGGGTGGTCCCTGCTCAGGGATGTGGGACCCGGTGCATTGGGTTCTGGTGGCCATCCCCAGCCTGTGCTGCGCTTGCTGGGCCAGCCTGGGGGCACATGGAAGAGCCCTCTCTGCCTGACTGGAGTGACTGTGCCTCTTGCTTTTCCTCAAGGACCGATGGAGATCCCGGACAGAGATGCCACCCTTTTTGTACATACGTTGTAGAGTTTGTTGTTGTCTTTAGGCTATAGGTTTTAGGGCTTCTTTTTGTCTTCTGTAAATACGTTTCATAGACTTTTGTTAGATATGTTCTTAGGTATATACGTTCCATAGATAGTTGTTGTTACAAATATTCTTACAATGTAAATGTGTTCTGTGTTTTCTTTGCTGTTTTTCTGAAAATAAACAAGCTTTATTTTTCACACCCCAGTTCTCTTTCCATTTGCTTCAGGCACAGGTAGCATTTGCAAAGTTGTGGTTTCCGCTTGCTCCAGGTTCCCAGGGCTGGAGGTCAGTGGGGGCGCTGGCACAGCCACAACCTTTTGTTTGGGGGCAATATTGGGAAGGGGGTGGGAGAGGGGGCACAGGGGGAGGTGGGACCCACTGAGGCTCCCCCAGGTCACCCCAGGACCCCCAGGCCCCGTCCCAGCCCCCCCAGTTCCCTCCACAGCCCCGGCTGAGGGGGGCTCAGCCCAGGAGCCGCCGTCGTTCGGGGCTCCCCCGAGGGCAGCCGCCAACGGGAGAGCTCCCGGCTCGGAGAGGCCCCAGCAGAGGAGGGGATCTTGTCCCTCCTCGAGGGCCCTGAAGGGTCTTCAGGCCCCTCTGAAGAGGAGTTTTTCTCTTTTTAGGGATGTTTGGGGGGACCTCACCCCTCCAAGGGTGTTTTTTCCTCCCCATTTTCAGGTGTTTGTGGGGCCACAGCCCCACAAGCCCCTTTTCAGGGGTGATCATGACGGCTTTAAGTGACAATTTTCTGGGGGACTCACTCCAAGCCGCTGTAGGGGATGTTTTGCCCCCCAGGGTGGATTTTTGGGGTTTAAGGGCCCCCGCTCTGCTCGGGTCCCACTCTAACTCCCCTGAAGAGGCCAACACCACTCCTGCTGATTCCGGCAGCGGAGCCCTAGGAGGGTTGTAAGAGTTGAAATTTTTAAATTTCATTTTTATTCTATTTTATTTAAATTAAAATTTATTGATTTTTAGTTTTATTATAACTCGTTGAGAGGACAGCAAGGACATTCAAGGGCAGGAACATTTTTTCCTGGCTGGTGACTGGAATTTCAGACCCTGGCAGTGTGTGCAGAACCACACAGACTGGGATCAAACATGGGCTGGGATCACCTGGACTGAGATCCTATGGACTGGGACCATATGGAATGGGACCATAGGGATCAGGACGGTACACACTGGGATAAACTGGGTTGAGATTATATGGACTGGGACCACATGGACTGGGATTGCACAGACTGGCATCCCATGGACTGGGAAAAAGCATTGGCTACCATTGGCTACCATCCACATATAAAGGTGGCCACCTCAAGTTGTCTTGATCCTTTTTGGGTGTCCCATCCCCCTCTTTCCCCCGCCTTCCCCATCGTTCCCCCAATCCCCGCTCCCCTCCCCCGTGTTTGGTTTTGGGGGTTCCAGGCCCCTCCTGCTCCGTGGGGCGGTCCCGATCCCTCTTTGGTTTAATTTGGGGCCCCCAACCCCTTCTCACCGCGACCCCCGCGGCCGGGGGGGCTCTCAGCACCACCAGTGCCACCAGTCCGGCCCCAGCTGCCCCCGCACGCCCCATCCCCATCCCCAGGGTCACCTCCCCCCTCCCCAAATTCCGCTCCCGGGGAGCGCTGGGCGCTGCGGGTCCGCCTGGCGACTGAGGAGTCATCGAGAACAAGCGCTCTGATTGGCTAGAAATGGCCCCGCGCAGTCTCTGATTGGCTAGCGCATTGAGAAGCGTTTTGATCTGCCTGGCAACCGATGAGCAGCGCTATCGCAGGCGCTGATTGCCTGAAAATCGCCGGCCCGGCAACTGAGTTGTCAGCAGCGCCGCGCGCTCTGATTGGCCAGGAGCTGTTTTGGGGTGGGGACGGGGGGAACTGGGGACCCCCAGGAGCCCCCTGGCTTTGGGGGTTTCCATCCCCCCTCGGCCCTCGGGGCGGCCCTGGGGCCACCCCAACACCCCCAAAGTGGGGAGGGTCCCCGGAGCCCTTTGGATCCCCCAAAAATGGGCTGGAAGCGGCAGGAGCCGCCCCAAAAAGGGATTGAAGGGTCCGGTCCGGGAATGGGGGAGGCTCCGGGGATGGCTCCGATCCGGATCGGGGCGGGCTGGGATTGAGGGAGGGTCCGTTCAGCGACTGGGCAGGGGTCTGGGACTGGGTCAGGGGCTGGCATTGGGGAGGGTTTGGGAATTGGGGAGGGGTCTGGGATTGAGGGGATTGCTCCATCCCGGGATTGGGGCAGGGTCGCTCCCTGGGGGAGGGGTCCATTATTGGGCCAGGGCCTCTCCCCTTCCCGAGCCCAATCCCGTTCCTGATCCTGTTCCCGATCCCAATCCCATTCCCATTTCTGTTCCCGTTCCCAATCTCATTCCCGACCCCGATCCCACTCCCATTCCCGATCCCGATCCTGTTCCCAGTCCCGGTCCCGCCGCTGTTTCCAGGAAATGGCTCTGCTCTCAACCCCGACCCCAAACCCAGCGGGTCAAACACCCCAGATCCTGGGGTCAACTCCCCCCGACCCCAAATCCTGGGCGTTCAAACACTGGGGGGGTCAAACACCCTCAAACCCAAACTCTGGGATGTCAGGCCCTACCCCCCCCCCCAGCCCCGAACCCCAAATTTTAGGATCAAACCCTCCAAATCCCAGATCCTGGGGTGTCAAACACTCCCCAATTCCCAAACGATGGGGTTAAATACCCCTGATTTTGCTGATGCAAAAAAATGTCTCCGAAATTCAGCCAGCTTGTTCACCTTTTTTGTCAACTTCTTTTCAGGGTTGGACGACCTGATTGCGACAGCGGAACCCTTCTAAAAGACGGATGCTAAGAGACATAACCGGTGCTGTGGGAACAGGATTGGGAATTCTAAATAGCATTGATTCAGAAGTATTAATGAACACATTGGCTGCCACCACTAGATTTGACCAAATTCCAACAACCACTGCAGTCGTCCTTCTTGGCCTTGGGAAGACATCAGCGCTTGCTATCAAACATATTACCAAGTTGGGAGGAAGCAAGCGTAAATGATCACAAATTGGTAATTGATGCACTCGGTGCCACACAAAAGAACGTTTCTTTAGCTCTCAGCTGTATCCAGGCTCAATTAGGGATGCAGTCGGTTGCTGCCTCGATTATAAGAGAAGGTGAAGAAGGCACTTTTCCTACTGAGATTCGGAAAAAAGTTTGGGACAATGCCGCTGATTTTCAAAAGGAATTCCAATCCCGGTGGAACCTAGTGAACTTTACCTATGACCCCATCACAAACATAGCCACAGCTTTGGTGTTAACCGTACGTGATGCCTCAAGTGCATTTGGTATTCCCCATCATTGCACTAGGACTGGGACACATATGGAGCCACTGGGAATGTGCTGGGGGCAACTGGGACCACGCTGGGGGCAACTGGGGACAAGGGTGAGTGACTGGGGCCCTGCTGGGAGAGACTGGGATCATACTTGACTCATACTGGGATCTTACTGGGAGTGACTGGGACTATTCTGGGGGCAAGTGGGAGAACTGGGAACACACGGGATGAAAGTGGGAACAACGGGAACAGTGCTGGGGGCAAATTGTATCATAATGGGGAGTGACTGGCAGCAACTGGGCTCCTGCTGGGAGCAGCCCCTGGCGGCCCCGGGAGCCCCGCACCCCTTTCCCGGCCATGCCGCCCCTCCAGCCCCAGCACCCCCCATTGCCGGGGTGCCGGCACTGCCAGGGGTCCCCCCCTCTCGGGTTCCCCGCTGGGGCTTCTGGGGCTCTCCTCTCTCGGGGCTCCCGCTCAGGGCAGCCGCGGCTCTCCCGGGGCTCCCCAAAACCGGTGTCCCCCCGACGGGGCTCTGCCGCCACCCACACTGGGATCCCCCAAAAACACCTCTCGGGGACCCCCCGATGTCCCCCCGAGGGCCAGCTGCGGCTTGGCTTTGGAGCCCTGCCAGCTCCAAACATCCCTCCCAAAAAAAATCCCAAACCCAGGCACCCCCCAGGATATTTGGGCCGAGCTCCCCCTCCCCGGGCACCTGCGGGATGGGGGCGATGCTCCCTGGGTGCTGCGAGCTCAGGCAGCGCCAGGGCCACGCGATTCCTTCTCTCCTCTCCTCCGGCTGCTCCCTGCTGCCGCTGCGCCTCTTCCTCCCTCCCTCCTCCCCCTCCCCCGCTCCGGGGTCCTGAACCATGAGGGGAAAGGAGCGAGGAAAGGGCAGAACCGTGAGGGGAAAGGGCCGGGCCAAGGGGACGCGCTGTCCGAAAAAAGCCCGGTTTGACCCAAAATCACCCAAAAGGGCATCAAATGCAGCCTACATCCACATGGTTCGGCCTGACACCAACCAAATGGGATTAAAAGTATCCAGAGGGCTCTAAAATCCAACCCAAGGGGCTTAAAACTGCCCCAAGTGTTTTATAGCCCTCAAGAAATGGCTTAAGATCACCCGTAAATCTTTCAAATGTGACTAAAATCCACCCTGAAAGTATCTGGTCCAGCCTAAAATCATCCAAAGGTATCTAAAATCACCAAAATGTCCCTGACACCAACACAAGAAGACCTAAAATCACCCTAAAAAGGCTTGGTTCAACCTAAAATTGCCCAAAGCAGCAAAAAACCCTACTTAAATGCACCCAAAATACACAAAAAAGGGACCTAAAATCACCCACACAGGATTAGGATTCACCCATATGGGCCCAGTTTTTCCTAAACTCACCCAAATGGGCCCCAGCCCCACCCCCATGGGCCTAAAATCATCCAAAGGGGTCTGAAATCCCCCCTAAACCCCACCAGATTCGGCCTCAAATCAGCCACAGGGGCTGAAAATCCACCCGAAAAGGCTCGGGATCCCCGCAAGGGATCTGAAGCCCACCCGAAACCTGCCCGGTTCGGCCCAAAATCCCCCAAAGGCGCCGAGCCCGAGGCCGAGCCCGGGATCGGCTCCGTGGTGGCTCCGGGACCTCCGCGTGTGCTCCGGGCAGTTTTGGCCGCGGCCCCGGACGGGCCTGGGCGGGACCGGGAGGGACCAGGGAGGGCTCGGGAGGGGTTTGGGCATCTGGGGCTTTTTTGGGCTTTTGGGAATTGTGTTGGGAGTTTACAGGGAATTGTTGGGGTTTTTGGGGAGAATTATTGGGTGTGGGGGTGTTTGGGAATTTTGGGAGTTTGGATTTTGAGGGGTTTTCTTGGTGCTTTGAGTGGGAAGTTTTTTTCCTGGGGGTATTTGGGGGTTAATTGATTTTTTTTGTGTTTTCTTTTGAATTTTGGAAGGTTTTACTGGGATTTTGTGGGGATTTTGTGGGATCCTCTGGAATTATTTCTGGGTTTTATTGGGATTTTTAGGGGATTTGGAGGCATTTTATTGGAATTGTTGGGGCAATTAGTGGGATTCTTTGGGGATTTGGGTTTTTTAGTTATTTTAGTGGGGATTTGGGGGGGCTTGTGGGTTTTTTTTGGGTGTTGCCAAGATTTCTTTGGGTCTCGTGAGGATTTTGTGGGGCTTGTTGTGGTTTTGGAGACATTTTTGGGGGGATTTGTGGGGTTTAATTGGGATTTTGTGAGCTTTTTTTGGGATTCGAGGGTATTCTAATGGGAATTTGTGAAATTTAATTGCGATTTCATGGGGTTTATTGGGACTTTCAGGGGTTTAAACCAGATGTTGGTGCCTCTCAGCCCTTCCCCACACCCTGGGACAACTCCAAAGCCCCCCAAAATTCCACTAAAACCCCCCAAAATCCCCCAAAAATCCCAATTAAAAACTCCTAAACACCAAAGAATCCCACAAAATCCCAGTGGAACCCACCAAAATTAAAAAAAAAAAACCTCCCAAAAATTTCAATAAACCCCCCAAAAAATAACCACCCCAAAACCCTAAAAAATCCCCAAAATCCAAAATCCTCAAATCCCACAAAACCCCCATAACCCCACAAACCCAGTAATTCTCTCCAAAATCCAATAATTCCCCCTAATCTCCCAACAAAATCCCCCAAAGCCCATACATGCCGCCAAAATCTCCCCAAAATCCCCCCAGAGTCCCCCAGACTCACCGGGGGCCGTCCTGGATCAGGGGGCACCGGCCGGTGGAACAGAAGCCGCTTCAGGGGGCCCGCGGAGCTTTTTGGGGAGGGGGCACCATGGGAGACCCCCCAAAAACGGGGGAGGGGAACCCCTGTGGTACCCCCTCCCCCGAATGCCCTCTCCCCCGGTTCAGGAATAGCCAAACTCAAGAAAATGTAAACCAGGCTTGACTTTCCAGAAATTATTTTTGGCCGGGTTTAGCTGCATCCTCCAGGCTCAGGATCACCGGTGTATTTGCAGGTTTTGCTCTGCATCATCAGCCTGCCCAGACTCTGCTCGGTGTTTCACAAATGGAGAAGACAATGGATAATGTGCCAAGCTTCCTTGCAAACAGCAACACCTGCATCAGCATGACAGAAAAGAAGGGGAAAAAAAAAAAAAAAAGAAAATAATCAGCGGTTAGAACAGAGCCAGTGTCCCACCATCTTCCCCTCCACTGTTATTACAGAGGCAAACCTGGGCCTAAAGCTTCCACCTCTCAGTTCCTGATGCTGTTTGACTTCAGCCTTGACTCCCCCTGATCTACCTGACTGCCGTCCAAGTGGGGCTGGGGATGCTCAGCCTGGAAAGAGGAGACACTGGGGAGGCCTCAGTGCAGCTCTGCAGGACTGGAAGGGTCCCACAGGAAAGACGGGGACAGTGTTCAGCCGGGCCCGTGGCAACAGGACAAGGGGGGATGGCTTTCAACTGCAGGAGGCTGATTGAAGTTGGATCTGAGGGAGCTGCTCTTTTACACGGAGGCTGCTGAGGCACTGGCCCAGGCTGTGGATGCCCCATCCTTGGCAACAGGGCTGTGAGCAGCATGGGCTGGGGAAGATTGCTCAGCTCGGAACAAGATGCTCTTTAGATCCACTGTGATGTCACAGATGTGATGCTCCAGCAGGAACTTCCAGCGTCCAGCAAAGAGCACAACACAACCACTGGCCCTTGTGTCAGCCCACCCTGTGCCAGCCCTCGTGCCAGCTCACCCTTCACCATGCTCCCTGTCACTCTTCTCGTCACCTGCGCCCTGATACTCCCATCAGTCCTGAAAGCTCTCTGTTGCCTGGATTTTGTCATCCGTCCCTGCAGGATGCTCACATTTGTCCTGAGGAAGGTACAGTGCCATTCCATGGAGGTGGACACCCCCCAGCTGCCCGGCTGGGCTGGAGTTCTGTGGGGATGGGGTGGGACAGGGACCCCACTCTGAGGTGTTGCTACCTCTGCAGGCTGTCACCGAGAGAGAGGACGAGATGGAGGTGGACATGCAGGCTGATAGAGAGGAGGAGATGGAAGTGGATGGACAAGAGAGTGGAGAGGAAGAGATGGAGGTGGACATGCAGATGGATACAGAGGAGAAGATGGAAGTGGATGGAGAAGAGAGTGGAGAGGAAGAGATGGAGGTGGACATGCAGATGGATACAGAGGAGGAGATGGAAGTGGATGGAGAAGAGACTGGAGAGGAAGAGATGGAGGTGGACATGGAGATGGATACAGAGGAGGAGATGGAAGTGGATGGAGAAGAGACTGGTGAAGAAGAGATGGAGGTAGATGTGGAAGAGGAGATGGACGTGGAAATGGAAGAGTACCTTGAGGACATGGACATTGATGAGAAAGATGAGGAAGAGGCCATGATCTTGGGATGAAGAGCAATACCAGCAGCAGGACAGGCATGTGGTCCCCACAGGCAGAGCGGGTCCCCTGCTGCCAGGCTGGGACTGGGCTGGGTGGTCCCTGCTCAGGGATGTGGGACCCGGTGCATTGGGTTCTGGTGGCCATCCCCAGCCTGTGCTGCGCTTGCTGGGCCAGCCTGGGGGCACATGGAAGAGCCCTCTCTGCCTGATTGGAGCGACTGTGCCTCTTGCTTTTCCTCAAGGACCGATGGAGATCCCGGACAGAGATGCCACCCTTTTGTACATACCTTGTAGAGTTTGTTGTTGTCTTTAGGCTATAGGTTTTAGGGCTTCTTTTTGTCTTCTGTAAATACGTTTCATAGACTTTTGTTAGATATGTTCTTAGGTATATATGTTCCATAGATAGTTGTTGTTACAAATATTCTTACAATGTAAATGTGTTCTGTGTTTTCTTTGCTGTTTTTCTGAAAATAAACAAGCTTTATTTTTCACACCCCAGTTCTCTTTCCATTTGCTTCAGGCACAGGTAGCATTTGCAAAGTTGTGGTTTCCGCTTGCTCCAGGTTCCCAGGGCTGGAGGTCAGTGGGGGCGCTGGCACAGCCACAACCTTTTGTTTGGGGGCAATATTGGGAAGGGGGTGGGAGAGGGGGCACAGGGGGAGGTGGGACCCACTGAGGCTCCCCCAGGTCACCCCAGGACCCCCAGGCCCCGTCCCAGCCCCCCCAGTTCCCTCCACAGCCCCGGCTGAGGGGGGCTCAGCCCAGGAGCCGCCGTCGTTCGGGGCTCCCCCGAGGGCAGCCGCCAACGGGAGAGCTCCCGGCTCGGAGAGGCCCCAGCAGAGGAGGGGATCTTGTCCCTCCTCGAGGGCCCTGAAGGGTCTTCAGGCCCCTCTGAAGAGGAGTTTTTCTCTTTTTAGGGATGTTTGGGGGGACCTCACCCCTCCAAGGGTGTTTTTTCCTCCCCATTTTCAGGTGTTTGTGGGGCCACAGCCCCACAAGCCCCTTTTCAGGGGTGATCATGACGGCTTTAAGTGACAATTTTCTGGGGGACTCACTCCAAGCCGCTGTAGGGGATGTTTTGCCCCCCAGGGTGGATTTTTGGGGTTTAAGGGCCCCCGCTCTGCTCGGGTCCCACTCTAACTCCCCTGAAGAGGCCAACACCACTCCTGCTGATTCCGGCAGCGGAGCCCTAGGAGGGTTGTAAGAGTTGAAATTTTTAAATTTCATTTTTATTCTATTTTATTTAAATTAAAATTTATTGATTTTTAGTTTTATTATAACTCGTTGAGAGGACAGCAAGGACATTCAAGGGCAGGAACATTTTTTCCTGGCTGGTGACTGGAATTTCAGACCCTGGCAGTGTGTGCAGAACCACACAGACTGGGATCAAACATGGGCTGGGATCACCTGGACTGAGATCCTATGGACTGGGACCATATGGAATGGGACCATAGGGATCAGGACGGTACACACTGGGATAAACTGGGTTGAGATTATATGGACTGGGACCACATGGACTGGGATTGCACAGACTGGGATCCCATGGACTGGGAAAAAGCATTGGCTACCATTGGCTACCATCCACATAGAAAGGTGGCCACCTCAAGTTGTCTTGATCCTTTTTGGGTGTCCCATCCCCCTCTTTCCCCCGCCTTCCCCATCGTTCCCCCAATCCCCGCTCCCCTCCCCCGTGTTTGGTTTTGGGGGTTCCAGGCCCCTCCTGCTCCGTGGGGGGGTCCCGCTCCCTCTTTGGTTTAATTTGGGGCCCCCAACCCCTTCTCACCGCGACCCCCGCGGCCGGGGGGGCTCTCAGCACCACCAGTGCCACCAGTCCGGCCCCAGCTGCCCCCGCACGCCCCATCCCCATCCCCAGGGTCACCTCCCCCCTGCCCAAATTCCGCTCCCGGGGAGCGCTGGGCGCTGCGGGTCCGCCTGGCGACTGAGGAGTCATCGAGAGCAAGTGCTCTGATTGGCTAGAGATGGCCCCGCGCAGTCTCTGATTGGCTAGCGCATTGAGAAGCGTTTTGATCTGCCTGGCAACCGATGAGCAGCGCTATCGCAGGCGCTGATTGCCTGAAAATCGCCGGCCCGGCAACTGAGTTGTCAGCAGCGCCGCGCGCTCTGATTGGCCAGGAGCTGTTTTGGGGTGGGGACGGGGGGAACTGGGGACCCCCAGGAGCCCCCCGGCTTTGGGGGTTTCCATCCCCCCTCGGCCCTCGGGGCGGCCCTGGGGCCACCCCAACACCCCCAAAGTGGGGAGGGTCCCCGGAGCCCTTTGGATCCCCCAAAAATGGGCTGGAAGCGGCAGGAGCCGCCCCAAAAAGGGATTGAAGGGTTCGGTCCGGGAATGGGGGAGGCTCCGGGGATGGCTCCGATCCGGATCGGGTCGGGCTGGGATTGAGGGAGGGTCCCTTCAGCGACTGGGCAGGGGTCTGGGACTGGGTCAGGGGCTGGCATTGGGGAGGGTTTGGGAATTGGGGAGGGGTCTGGGATTGAGGGGATTGCTCCATCCCGGGATTGGGGCAGGGCCGCTCCCTGGGGGAGGGGTCCATTATTGGGCCAGGGCCTCTCCCCTTCCCGAGCCCAATCCCGTTCCTGATCCTGTTCCCGATCCCAATCCCATTCCCATTTCTGTTCCCGTTCCCGATCTCATTCCCGACCCCGATCCCACTCCCATTCCCGATCCCGATCCTGTTCCCAGTCCCGGTCCCGCCGCTGTTTCCAGGAAATGGCTCTGCTCTCAACCCCGACCCCAAACCCAGCGGGTCAAACACCCCAGATCCTGGGGTCAACTCCCCCCGACCCCAAATCCTGGGGGTTCAAACACTGGGGGGGTCAAACACCCTCAAACCCAAACTCTGGGATGTCAAGCCCTACCCCCCCCCCCCCCAGCCCCGAACCCCAAATTTTAGGATCAAACCCTCCAAATCCCAGATCCTGGGGTGTCAAACACTCCCCAATTCCCAAACGATGGGGTTAAATACCCCTGATTTTGCTGATGCAAAAAAATGTCTCAGAAATTCAGCCAGCTTGTTCACCTTTTTTGTCAACTTCTTTTCAGGGTTGGACGACCTGGTTGCGACAGCGGAACCCTTCTAAAAGACGGATGCTAAGAGACATAACCGGTGCTGTGGGAACAGGATTGGGAATTCTAAATAGCATTGATTCAGAAGTATTAATGAACACATTGGCTGCCACCACTAGATTTGACCAAATTCCAACAACCACTGCGGTCGTCCTTCTTGGCCTTGGGAAGACATCAGCGCTTGCTATCAAACATATTACCAAGTTGGGAGGAAGCAAGCGTAAATGATCACAAATTGGTAATTGATGCACTCGGTGCTACACAAAAGAACGTTTCTTTAGCTCTCAGCTGTATCCAGGCTCAATTAGGGATGCAGTCGGTTGCTGCCTCGATTATAAGAGAAGGTGAAGAAGGCACTTTTCCTACTGAGATTCGGAAAATAGTTTGGGACAGTGCCGCTGATTTTGAAAAGGAATTCCAATCCCGGTGGAACCTAGTGAACTTTACCTATGACCCCATCACAAACATAGCCACAGCTTTGGTGTTAACCGTACGTGATGCCTCAAGTGCATTTGGTATTCCCCATCATTGCACTAGGACTGGGACACATATGGAGCCACTGGGAATGTGCTGGGGGCTACTGGGACCACGCTGGGGGCAACTGGGGACAAGGGTGAGTGACTGGGGCCCTGCTGGGAGAGACTGGGATCATACTGGACTCATACTGGGATCTTACTGGGAGTGACTGGGACTATTCTGGGAGCAAGTGGGAGAACTGGGAACACACGGGATGAAAGTGGGAACAACGGGAACAGTGCTGGGGGCAAATTGTAGCATAATGGGGAGTGACTGGCAGCAACTGGGCTCCTGCTGGGAGCAGCCCCTGGCGGCCCCGGGAGCCCCGCACCCCTTTCCCGGCCATGCCGCCCCTCCAGCCCCAGCACCCCCCATTGCCGGGGTGCCGGCACTGCCAGGGGTCCCCCCCTCTCGGGTTCCCCGCTGGGGCTTCTGGGGCTCTCCTCTCTCGGGGCTCCCGCTCAGGGCAGCCGCGGCTCTCCCGGGGCTCCCCAAAACCGGTGTCCCCCCGACGGGGCTCTGCCGCCACCCACACTGGGATCCCCCAAAAACACCTCTCGGGGACCCCCCGATGTCCCCCCGAGGGCCAGCTGCGGCTTGGCTTTGGAGCCCTGCCAGCTCCAAACATCCCTCCCAAAAAAAATCCCAAACCCAGGCACCCCCCAGGATATTTGGGCCGAGCTCCCCCTCCCCGGGCACCTGCGGGATGGGGGCGATGCTCCCGGGGTGCTGCGAGCTCAGGCAGCGCCAGGGCCACGCGATTCCTTCTCTCCTCTCCTCTGGCTGCTCCCTGCTGCCGCTGCGCCTCTTCCTCCCTCCCTCCTCCTCCTCCCCCGCTCCGGGATCCTGAACCATGAGGGGAAAGGAGCGAGGAAAGGGCAGAACCGTGAGGGGAAAGGAGCGAGGAAAGGGCGGAACCGTGAGGGGAAAGGAGCGGGGCCAAGGGGACCTAAAAAAGCCCGGTTTGACCCAAAATCACCCAAAAGGGCATCAAATGCAGCCTACATCCACATGGTTCGGCCTGACACCAACCAAATGGGATTAAAAGTATCCAGAGGGCTCTAAAATCCAACCCAAGGGGCTTAAAACTGCCCCAAGTGTTTTATAGCCCTCAAGAAATGGCTTAAGATCACCCGTAAATCTTTCAAATGTGACTAAAATCCACCCTGAAAGTATCTGGTCCAGCCTAAAATCATCCAAAGATCACCCGTAAATCTTTCAAATGTGACTAAAATCCACCCTGAAAGTATCTGGTCCAGCCTAAAATCATCCAAAGGTATCTAAAATCACCAAAATGTCCCTGACACCAACACAAGAAGACTTAAAACCACCCTAAAAAGGCTTGGTTCAACCTAAAATTGCCCAAAGCAGCAAAAAACCCTACTTAAATGCACCCAAAATACACAAAAAAGGGACCTAAAATCACCCACACAGGATTAGGATTCACCCATATGGGCCCAGTTTTTCCTAAACTCACCCAAATGGGCCCCAGCCCCACCCACATGGGCCTAAAATCATCCAAAGGGGTCTGAAATCCCCCCTAAACCCCACCAGATTCGGCCTCAAATCAGCCACAGGGGCTGAAAATCCACCCGAAAAGGCTCGGGATCCCCACAAGGGATCTGAAGCCCACCCTAAACCTGCCCGGTTCGGCCCAAAATCCCCCAAAGGGGCCGAGCCCGAGGCCGAGCCCGGGAGCGGCTCCGGGGTGGCTCCGGGACCTCCGCGTGTGCTCCGGGCAGTTTTGGCCGCGGCCCCGGACGGGCCTGGGCGGGACCGGGAGGGACCAGGGAGGGCTCGGGAGGGGTTTGGGCATCTGGGGCTTTTTTGGGCTTTTGGGAATTGTGTTGGGAGTTTACAGGGAATTGTTGGGGTTTTTGGGGAGAATTATTGGGTGTGGGGGTGTTTGGGAATTTTGGGAGTTTGGATTTTGAGGGGTTTTATTGGTGCTTTGAGTGGGAAGTTTTTTTCCTGGGGGTATTTGGGGGTTAATTGATTTTTTTTGTGTTTTCTTTTGAATTTTGGAAGGTTTTACTGGGATTTTGTGGGGATTTTGTGGGATCCTCTGGAATTATTTCTGGGTTTTATTGGGATTTTTAGGGGATTTGGAGGCATTTTATTGGAATTGTTGGGGCATTTAGTGGGATTCTTTGGGGATTTGGGTTTTTTAGTTATTTTAGTGGGGATTTGGGGGGGCTTGTGGGTTTTTTTGGGTGTTGCCAAGATTTCTTTGGGTCTCGTGAGGATTTTGTGGGGCTTGTTGTGGTTTTGGAGACATTTTTGGGGGGATTTGTGGGGTTTAATTGGGATTTTGTGAGCTTTTTTTGGGATTCGAGGGTATTCTAATGGGAATTTGTGAAATTTAATTGCGATTTCATGGGGTTTATTGGGACTTTCAGGGGTTTAAACCAGATGTTGGTGCCTCTCAGCCCTTCCCCACACCCTGGGACAACTCCAAAGCCCCCCAAAATTCCACTAAAACCCCCCAAAATCCCCCAAAAATCCCAATTAAAAACTCCTAAACACCAAAGAATCCCACAAAATCCCAGTGGAACCCACCAAAATTAAAAAAAAAAAAAAATCTCTTAAAAATTTCAATAAACCCCCCAAAAAATAACCACCCCAAAACCCTAAAAAATCCCCAAAATCCAAAATCCTCAAATCCCACAAAACCCCCATAACCCCACAAACCCAGTAATTCTCTCCAAAATCCAATAATTCTCCCTAATCTCCCAACAAAATCCCCCAAAGCCCATAAATGCCGCCAAAATCCCCCCAAAATCCCCCCAGAGCGCCCCAGACTCACCGGGGGCAGTCCTGGATCAGGGGGCACCGGCCGGTGGATCAGAAGCTGCTTCAGGGAGCCCGCGGAGCTTTTTGGGGAGGGGGCACCATGGGAGACCCCCCAAAAACGGGGGAGGGGAACCCCTGTGGTACCCCCTCCCCCGAATGCCCTCTCCCCCGGTTCAGGGATAGCCAAACTCAAGAAAATGTAAACCAGGCTTGACTTTCCAGAAATTATTTTTGGCCGGGTTTAGCTGCATCCTCCAGGCTCAGGATCACCGGTGTATTTGCAGGTTTTGCTCTGCATCATCAGCCTGCCCAGACTCTGCTCGGTGTTTCACAAATGGAGAAGACAATGGATAATGTGCCAAGCTTCCTTGCAAACAGCAACACCTGCATCAGCATGACAGAAAAGAAGGGGAAAAAAAAAAAAAAAAAGAAAATAATCAGCGGTTAGAACAGAGCCAGTGTCCCACCATCTTCCCCTCCACTGTTATTACAGAGGCAAACCTGGGCCTAAAGCTTCCACCTCTCAGTTCCTGATGCTGTTTGACTTCAGCCTTGACTCCCCCTGATCTACCTGACTGCCATCCAAGTGGGGCTGGGGATGCTCAGCCTGGAAAGAGGAGACACTGGGGAGGCCTCAGTGCAGCTCTGCAGGACTGGAAGGGTCCCACAGGAAAGACGGGGACAGTGTTCAGCCGGGCCCGTGGCAACAGGACAAGGGGGGATGGCTTTCAACTGCAGGAGGCTGATTGAAGTTGGATCTGAGGGAGCTGCTCTTTTACACGGAGGCTGCTGAGGCACTGGCCCAGGCTGTGGATGCCCCATCCTTGGCAACAGGGCTGTGAGCAGCATGGGCTGGGGAAGATTGCTCAGCTCGGAACAAGATGCTCTTTAGATCCACTGTGATGTCACAGATGTGATGTTCCAGCAGGAACTTCCAGCGTCCAGCAAAGAGCACAACACAACCACTGGCCCTTGTGTCAGTCCACCCTGTGCCAGCCCTCGTGCCAGCTCACCCTTCACCATGTTCCCTGTCACTCTTCTCGTCACCTGCGCCCTGATACTCCCATCAGTCCTGAAAGCTCTCTGTTGCCTGGATTTTGTCATCCGTCCCTGCAGGATGCTCACATTTGTCCTGAGGAAGGTACAGTGCCATTCCATGGAGGTGGACACCCCCCAGCTGCCCGGCTGGGCTGGAGTTCTGTGGGGATGGGGTGGGACAGGGACCCCACTCTGAGGTGTTGCTACCTCTGCAGGCTGTCACCGAGAGAGAGGACGAGATGGAGGTGGACATGCAGGCTGATAGAGAGGAGGACATGGAAGTGGATGGAGAAGAGAGTGGAGACAATGCGATGGAGGTGGACATGGAGATTGATACAGAGGAGAAGATGGAAGTGGATGGAGAAGAGAGTGGAGAGGAAGAGATGGAGGTGGACATGCAGATGGATACAGAGGAGGAGATGGAAGTGGATGGAGAAGAGAGTGGAGAGGAAGAGATGGAGGTGGACATGCAGATGGATACAGAGGAGGAGATGGAAGTGGATGGAGAAGAGACTGGAGAGGAAGAGATGGAGGTGGACATGGAGATTGATACAGAGGAGGAGATGGAAGTGGATGGAGAAGAGACTGGAGAGGAAGAGATGGAGGTGGACATGCAGATGGATACAGAGGAGGAGATGGAAGTGGATGGAGAAGAGACTGGTGAAGAAGAGATGGAGGTAGATGTGGAAGAGGAGATGGACGTGGAAATGGAAGAGTACCTTGAGGACATGGACATTGATGAGAAAGATGAGGAAGAGGCCATGATCTTGGGATGAAGACCAATACCAGCAGCAGGACAGGCATGTGGTCCCCACAGGCAGAGCGGGTCCCCTGCTGCCAGGCTGGGACTGGGCTGGGTGGTCCCTGCTCAGGGATGTGGGACCCGGTGCATTGGGTTCTGGTGGCCATCCCCAGCCTGTGCTGCGCTTGCTGGGCCAGCCTGGGGGCACATGGAAGAGCCCTCTCTGCCTGACTGGAGTGACTGAGCCTCTTGCTTTTCCTCAAGGACCGATGGAGATCCCGGACAGAGATGCCACCCTTTTTGTACATACGTTGTAGAGTTTGTTGTTGTCTTTAGGCTATAGGTTTTAGGGCTTCTTTTTGTCTTCTGTAAATACGTTTCATAGACTTTTGTTAGATATGTTCTTAGGTATATACGTTCCATAGATAGTTGTTGTTACAAATATTCTTACAATGTAAATGTGTTCTGTGTTTTCTTTGCTGTTTTTCTGAAAATAAACAAGCTTTATTTTTCACACCCCACTTCTCTTTCCATTTGCTTCAGGCACAGGTAGCATTTGCAAAGTTGTGGTTTCCGCTTGCTCCAGGTTCCCAGGGCTGGAGGTCAGTGGGGGCGCTGGCACAGCCACAACCTTTTGTTTGGGGGCAATATTGGGAAGGGGGTGGGAGAGGGGGCACAGGGGGAGGTGGGACCCACTGAGGCTCCCCCAGGTCACCCCAGGACCCCCAGGCCCCGTCCCAGCCCCCCCAGTTCCCTCCACAGCCCCGGCTGAGGGGGGCTCAGCCCAGGAGCCGCCGTCGTTCGGGGCTCCCCCGAGGGCAGCCGCCAACGGGAGAGCTCCCGGCTCGGAGAGGCCCCAGCAGAGGAGGGGATCTTGTCCCTCCTCGAGGGCCCTGAAGGGTCTTCAGGCCCCTCTGAAGAGGAGTTTTTCTCTTTTTAGGGATGTTTGGGGGCACCTCACCCCTCCAAGGGTGTTTTTTCCTCCCCATTTTCAGGTGTTTGTGGGGCCACAGCCCCACAAGCCCCTTTTCAGGGGTGATCATGACAGCTTTAAGTGACATTTTTCTGGGGGACTCACTCCAAGCCGCTGTAGGGGATGTTTTGCCCCCCAGGGTGGATTTTTGGGGTTTAAGGGCCCCCGCTCTGGTCGGGTCCCACTCTAACTCCCCTGAAGAGGCCAACACCACTCCTGCTGATTCCGGCAGCGGAGCCCTGGGAGGGTTGTAAGAGTTGAAATTTTTAAATTTCATTTTTATTCTATTTTATTTAAATTAAAATTTATTGATTTTTAGTTTTATTCTAACTCGTTGAGAGGACAGCAAGGACATTCAAGGGCAGGAACATTTTTTCCTGGCTGGTGACTGGAATTTCAGACCCTGGCAGTGTGTGCAGAACCACACAGACTGGGATCAAACATGGGCTGGGATCACCTGGACTGAGATCCTATGGACTGGGACCATATGGAATGGGACCATAGGGATCAGGACGGTACACACTGGGATAAACTGGGTTGAGATTATATGGACTGGGACCACATGGACTGGGATTGCACAGACTGGGATCCCATGGACTGGGAAAAAGCATTGGCTACCATTGGCTACCATCCACATATAAAGGTGGCCACCTCAAGTTGTCTTGATCCTTTTTGGGTGTCCCATCCCCCTCTTTCCCCCGCCTTCCCCATCGTTCCCCCAATCCCCGCTCCCCTCCCCCGTGTTTGGTTTTGGGGGTTCCAGGCCCCTCCTGCTCCGTGGGGGGGTCCCGATCCCTCTTTGGTTTAATTTGGGGCCCCCAACCCCTTCTCACCGCGACCCCCGCGGCCGGGGAGGCTCTCAGCACCACCAGTGCCACCAGTCCGGCCCCAGCTGCCCCCGCACGCCCCATCCCCATCCCCAGGGTCACCTCCCCCCTGCCCAAATTCCGCTCCCGGGGAGCGCTGGGCGCTGCGGGTCCGCCTGGCGACTGAGGAGTCATCGAGAACAAGCGATCTGATTGGCTAGAAATGGCCCTGCGCAGTCTCTGATTGGCTAGCGCATTGAGAAGCGTTTTGATCTGCCAGGCAACCGATGAGCAGCGCTATCGCAGGCGCTGATTGCCTGAAAATCGCCGGCCCGGCAACTGAGTTGTCAGCAGCGCCGCGCGCTCTGATTGGCCAGGAGCTGTTTTGGGGTGGGGACGGGGGGAACTGGGGACCCCCAGGAGCCCCCCGGCTTTGGGGGTTTCCATCCCCCCTCGGCCCTCGGGGCGGCCCTGGGGCCACCCCAACACCCCCAAAGTGGGGAGGGTCCCCGGAGCCCTTTGGATCCCACAAAAATGGGCTGGAAGCGGCAGGAGCCGCCCCAAAAAGGGATTGAAGGGTCCGGTCCGGGAATGGGGGAGGCTCCGGGGATGGCTCCGATCCGGATCGGGGCGGGCTGGGATTGAGGGAGGGTCCGTTCAGCGACTGGGCAGGGGTCTGGGACTGGGTCAGGGGCTGGCATTGGGGAGGGTTTGGGAATTGGGGAGGGGTCTGGGATTGAGGGGATTGCTCCATCCCGGGATTGGGGCAGGGTCGCTCCCTGGGGGAGGGGTCCATTATTGGGCCAGGGCCTCTCCCCTTCCCGAGCCCAATCCCGTTCCTGATCCTGTTCCCGATCCCAATCCCATTCCCATTTCTGTTCCCGTTCCCGATCTCATTCCCGACCCCGATCCCACTCCCATTCCCGATCCCGATCCTGTTCCCAGTCCCGGTCCCGCCGCTGTTTCCAGGAAATGGCTCTGCTCTCAACCCCGACCCCAAACCCAGCGGGTCAAACACCCCAGATCCTGGGGTCAACTCCCCCCGACCCCAAATCCTGGGGGTTCAAACACTGGGGGGGTCAAACACCCTCAAACCCAAACTCTGGGATGTCAAGCCCTACCCCCCCCCCCCCCCAGCCCCGAACCCCAAATTTTAGGATCAAACCCTCCAAATCCCAGATCCTGGGGTGTCAAACACTCCCCAATTCCCAAACGATGGGGTTAAATACCCCTGATTTTGCTGATGCAAAAAAATGTCTCAGAAATTCAGCCGGCTTGTTCACCTTTTTTGTAAACTTCTTTTCAGGGTTGGACGACCTGGTTGCGACAGCGGAACCCTTCTAAAAGACGGATGCTAAGAGACATAACCGGTGCTGTGGGAACAGGATTGGGAATTCTAAATAGCATTGATTCAGAAGTATTAATGAACACATTGGCTGCCACCACTAGATTTGACCAAATTCCAACAACCACTGCAGTCGTCCTTCTTGGCCTTGGGAAGACATCAGCGCTTGCTATCAAACATATTACCAAGTTGGGAGGAAGCAAGCGTAAATGATCACAAATTGGTAATTGATGCACTCGGTGCCACACAAAAGAACGTTTCTTTAGCTCTCAGCTGTGTCCAGGCTCAATTAGGGATGCAGTCGGTTGCTGCCTCGATTATAAGAGAAGGTGAAGAAGGCACTTTTCCTACTGAGATTCGGAAAATAGTTTGGGACAGTGCCGCTCATTTTGAAAAGGAATTCCAATCCCGGTGGAACCTAGTGAACTTTACCTATGACCCCATCACAAACATAGCCGCAGCTTTGGTGTTAACCGTACGTGATGCCTCAAGTGCATTTGGTATTCCCCATCATTGCACTAGGACTGGGACACATATGGAGCCACTGGGAATGTGCTGGGGGCTACTGGGACCACGCTGGGGGCAACTGGGGACAAGGGTGAGTGACTGGGGCCCTGCTGGAAGAGACTGGGATCATACTGGACTCACACTGGGATCTTACTGAGAGTGACTGGGACTATTCTGGGGGCAAGTGGGAGAACTGGGAACACACGGGATGAAAGTGGGAACAACGGGAACAGTGCTGGGGGCAAATTGTATCATAATGGGGAGTGACTGGCAGCAACTGGGCTCCTGCTGGGAGCAGCCCCTGGCGGCCCCGGGAGCCCCGCACCCCTTTCCCGGCCATGCCGCCCCTCCAGCCCCAGCACCCCCCATTGCCGGGGTGCCGGCACTGCCAGGGGTCCCCCCCTCTCGGGTTCCCCGCTGGGGCTTCTGGGGCTCTCCTCTCTCGGGGCTCCCGCTCAGGGCAGCCGCAGCTCTCTTGGGGCTCCCCAAAACCGGTGTCCCCCCGACGGGGCTCTGCCGCCACCCACACTGGGATCCCCCAAAAACACCTCTCGGGGACCCCCCGATGTCCCCCCGAGGGCCAACTGCGGCTCGGCTTTGGAGCCCTGCCAGCTCCAAACATCCCTCCCAAAAAAAATCCCAAACCCAGGCACCCCCCAGGATATTTGGGCCGAGCTCCCCCTCCCCGGGCACCTGCGGGATGGGGGCGATGCTCCCGGGGTGCTGCGAGCTCAGGCAGCGCCAGGGCCACACGATTTCTTCTCTCCTCTCCTCCGGCTGCTCCCTGCTGCCGCTGCGCCTCTTCCTCCCTCCCTCCTCCCCCTCCCCCGCTCCGGGATCCTGAACCATGAGGGGAAAGGAGCGAGGAAAGGGCAGAACCGTGAGGGGAAAGGAGCGAGGAAAGGGCGGAACCGTGAGGGGAAAGGAGCGGGGCCAAGGGGACCTAAAAAAGCCCGGTTTGACCCAAAATCACCCAAAAGGGCATCAAATGCAGCCTACATCCACATGGTTCGGCCTGACACCAACCAAATGGGATTAAAAGTATCCAGAGGGCTCTAAAATCCAACCCAAGGGGCTTAAAACTGCCCCAAGTGTTTTATAGCCCTCAAGAAATGGCTTAAGATCACCCGTAAATCTTTCAAATGTGACTAAAATCCACCCTGAAAGTATCTGGTCCAGCCTAAAATCATCCAAAGGTATCTAAAATCACCAAAATGTCCTTGACACCAACACAAGAAGACCTAAAATCACCCTAAAAAGGCTTGGTTCAATCTAAAATTGCCCAAAGCAGCAAAAAACCCTACTTAAATGCACCCAAAATACCCAAAAAAGGGACCTAAAATCACCCACACAGGATTAGGATTCAGCCATATGGGCCCAGTTTTTCCTAAACTCACCCAAATGGGCCCCAGCCCCACCCACATGGGCCTAAAATCATCCAAAGGGGTCTGAAATCCCCCCTAAACCCCACCAGATTCGGCCTCAAATCAGCCACAGGGGCTGAAAATCCACCCGAAAAGGCTCGGGATCCCCACAAGGGATCTGAAGCCCACCCTAAACCTGCCCGGTTCGGCCCAAAATCCCCCAAAGGGGCCGAGCCCGAGGCCGAGCCCGGGATCGGCTCCGGGGTGGCTCCGGGACCTCCGCGTGTGCTCCGGGCAGTTTTGGCCGCGGCCCCGGACGGGCCTGGGCGGGACCGGGAGGGACCAGGGAGGGCTCGGGAGGGGTTTGGGCATCTGGGGCTTTTTTGGGCTTTTGGGAATTGTGTTGGGAGTTTACAGGGAATTGTTGGGGTTTTTGGGGAGAATTATTGGGTGTGGGGGTGTTTGGGAATTTTGGGAGTTTGGATTTTGAGGGGTTTTCTTGGTGCTTTGAGTGGGAAGTTTTTTTCCTGGGGGTATTTGGGGGTTAATTGATTTTTTTTGTGTTTTCTTTTGAATTTTGGAAGGTTTTACTGGGATTTTGTGGGGATTTTGTGGGATCCTCTGGAATTATTTCTGGGTTTTATTGGGATTTTTAGGGGATTTGGAGGCATTTTATTGGAATTGTTGGGGCAATTAGTGGGATTCTTTGGGGATTTGGGTTTTTTAGTTATTTTAGTGGGGATTTGGGGGGGCTTGTGGGTTTTTTTGGGTGTTGCCAAGATTTCTTTGCGTCTCGTGAGGATTTTGTGGGGCTTGTTGTGGTTTTGGAGACATTTTTGGGGGGATTTGTGGGGTTTAATTGGGATTTTGTGAGCTTTTTTTGGGATTCGAGGGTATTCTAATGGGAATTTGTGAAATTTAATGGCGATTTCATGGGGTTTATTGGGACTTTCAGGGGTTTAAACCAGATGTTGGTGCCTCTCAGCCCTTCCCCACACCCTGGGACAACTCCAAAGCCCCCCAAAATTCCACTAAAACCCCCCAAAATCCCCCAAAAATCCCAATTAAAAACTCCTAAACACCAAAGAATCCCACAAAATCCCAGTGGAACCCACCAAAATTAAAAAAAAAAAAAAAAAAAAAACCTCTTAAAAATTTCAATAAACCCCCCAAAAAATAACCACCCCAAAACCCTAAAAAATCCCCAAAATCCAAAATCCTCAAATCCCACAAAACCCCCATAACCCCACAAACCCAGTAATTCTCTCCAAAATCCAATAATTCTCCCTAATCTCCCAACAAAATCCCCCAAAGCCCATAAATGCCGCCAAAATCCCCCCAAAATCCCCCCAGAGCGCCCCAGACTCACCGGGGGCAGTCCTGGATCAGGGGGCACCGGCCGGTGGATCAGAAGCTGCTTCAGGGAGCCCGCGGAGCTTTTTGGGGAGGGGGCACCATGGGAGACCCCCCAAAAACGGGGGAGGGGAACCCCTGTGGTACCCCCTCCCCCGAATGCCCTCTCCCCCGGTTCAGGGATAGCCAAACTCAAGAAAATGTAAACCAGGCTTGACTTTCCAGAAATTATTTTTGGCCGGGTTTAGCTGCATCCTCCAGGCTCAGGATCACCGGTGTATTTGCAGGTTTTGCTCTGCATCATCAGCCTGCCCAGACTCTGCTCGGTGTTTCACAAATGGAGAAGACAATGGATAATGTGCCAAGCTTCCTTGCAAACAGCAACACCTGCATCAGCATGACAGAAAAGAAGGGGAAAAAAAAAAAAAAAAAGAAAATAATCAGCGGTTAGAACAGAGCCAGTGTCCCACCATCTTCCCCTCCACTGTTATTACAGAGGCAAACCTGGGCCTAAAGCTTCCACCTCTCAGTTCCTGATGCTGTTTGTTTTCAGCCTTGACTCCCCCTGATCTACCTGACTGCCATCCAAGTGGGGCTGGGGATGCTCAGCCTGGAAAGAGGAGACACTGGGGAGGCCTCAGTGCAGCTCTGCAGGACTGGAAGGGTCCCACAGGAAAGACGGGGACAGTGTTCAGCCGGGCCCGTGGCAACAGGACAAGGGGGGATGGCTTTCAACTGCAGGAGGCTGATTGAAGTTGGATCTGAGGGAGCTGCTCTTTTACACGGAGGCTGCTGAGGCACTGGCCCAGGCTGTGGATGCCCCATCCTTGGCAACAGGGCTGTGAGCAGCATGGGCTGGGGAAGATTGCTCAGCTCGGAACAAGATGCTCTTTAGATCCACTGTGATGTCACAGATGTGATGTTCCAGCAGGAACTTCCAGCGTCCAGCAAAGAGCACAACACAACCACTGGCCCTTGTGTCAGTCCACCCTGTGCCAGCCCTCGTGCCAGCTCACCCTTCACCATGCTCCCTGTCACTCTTCTCGTCACCTGCGCCCTGATACTCCCATCAGTCCTGAAAGCTCTCTGTTGCCTGGATTTTGTCATCCGTCCCTGCAGGATGCTCACATTTGTCCTGAGGAAGGTACAGTGCCATTCCATGGAGGTGGACACCCCCCAGCTGCCCGGCTGGGCTGGAGTTCTGTGGGGATGGGGTGGGACAGGGACCCCACTCTGAGGTGTTGCTACCTCTGCAGGCTGTCACCGAGAGAGAGGACGAGATGGAGGTGGACATGCAGGCTGATAGAGAGGAGGACATGGAAGTGGATGGAGAAGAGAGTGGAGACAATGCGATGGAGGTGGACATGGAGATTGATACAGAGGAGGAGATGGAAGTGGATGGAGAAGAGAGTGGAGAGGAAGAGATGGAGGTGGACATGCAGATGGATACAGAGGAGGAGATGGAAGTGGATGGAGAAGAGACTGGAGAGGAAGAGATGGAGGTGGACATGGAGATTGATACAGAGGAGGAGATGGAAGTGGATGGAGAAGAGACTGGAGAGGAAGAGATGGAGGTGGACATGCAGATGGATACAGAGGAGGAGATGGAAGTGGATGGAGAAGAGACTGGTGAAGAAGAGATGGAGGTAGATGTGGAAGAGGAGATGGACGTGGAAATGGAAGAGTACCTTGAGGACATGGACATTGATGAGAAAGATGAGGAAGAGGCCATGATCTTGGGATGAAGAGCAATACCAGCAGCAGGACAGGCATGTGGTCCCCACAGGCAGAGCGGGTCCCCTGCTGCCAGGCTGGGACTGGGCTGGGTGGTCCCTGCTCAGGGATGTGGGACCCGGTGCATTGGGTTCTGGTGGCCATCCCCAGCCTGTGCTGCGCTTGCTGGGCCAGCCTGGGGGCACATGGAAGAGCCCTCTCTGCCTGATTGGAGTGACTGTGCCTCTTGCTTTTCCTCAAGGACCGATGGAGATCCCGGACAGAGATGCCACCCTTTTTGTACATACGTTGTAGAGTTTGTTGTTGTCTTTAGGCTATAGGTTTTAGGGCTTCTTTTTGTCTTCTGTAAATACGTTTCATAGACTTTTGTTAGATATGTTCTTAGGTATATACGTTCCATAGATAGTTGTTGTTACAAATATTCTTACAATGTAAATGTGTTCTGTGTTTTCTTTGCTGTTTTTCTGAAAATAAACAAGCTTTATTTTTCACACCCCACTTCTCTTTCCATTTGCTTCAGGCACAGGTAGCATTTGCAAAGTTGTGGTTTCCGCTTGCTCCAGGTTCCCAGGGCTGGAGGTCAGTGGGGGCGCTGGCACAGCCACAACCTTTTGTTTGGGGGCAATATTGGGAAGGGGGTGGGAGAGGGGGCACAGGGGGAGGTGGGACCCACTGAGGCTCCCCCAGGTCACCCCAGGACCCCCAGGCCCCGTCCCAGCCCCCCCAGTTCCCTCCACAGCCCCGGCTGAGGGGGGCTCAGCCCAGGAGCCGCCGTCGTTCGGGGCTCCCCCGAGGGCAGCCGCCAACGGGAGAGCTCCCGGCTCGGAGAGGCCCCAGCAGAGGAGGGGATCTTGTCCCTCCTCGAGGGCCCTGAAGGGTCTTCAGGCCCCTCTGAAGAGGAGTTTTTCTCTTTTTAGGGATGTTTGGGGGCACCTCACCCCTCCAAGGGTGTTTTTTCCTCCCCATTTTCAGGTGTTTGTGGGGCCACAGCCCCACAAGCCCCTTTTCAGGGGTGATCATGACAGCTTTAAGTGACATTTTTCTGGGGGACTCACTCCAAGCCGCTGTAGGGGATGTTTTGCCCCCCAGGGTGGATTTTTGGGGTTTAAGGGCCCCCGCTCTGGTCGGGTCCCACTCTAACTCCCCTGAAGAGGCCAACACCACTCCTGCTGATTCCGGCAGCGGAGCCCTGGGAGGGTTGTAAGAGTTGAAATTTTTAAATTTCATTTTTATTCTATTTTATTTAAATTAAAATTTATTGATTTTTAGTTTTATTCTAACTCGTTGAGAGGACAGCAAGGACATTCAAGGGCAGGAACATTTTTTCCTGGCTGGTGACTGGAATTTCAGACCCTGGCAGTGTGTGCAGAACCACACAGACTGGGATCAAACATGGGCTGGGATCACCTGGACTGAGATCCTATGGACTGGGACCATATGGAATGGGACCATAGGGATCAGGACGGTACACACTGGGATAAACTGGGTTGAGATTATATGGACTGGGACCACATCGACTGGGATTGCACAGACTGGGATCCCATGGACTGGGAAAAAGCATTGGCTACCATTGGCTACCATCCACATATAAAGGTGGCCACCTCAAGTTGTCTTGATCCTTTTTGGGTGTCCCATCCCCCTCTTTCCCCCGCCTTCCCCATCGTTCCCCCAATCCCCGCTCCCCTCCCCCGTGTTTGGTTTTGGGGGTTCCAGGCCCCTCCTGCTCCGTGGGGGGGTCCCGATCCCTCTTTGGTTTAATTTGGGGCCCCCAACCCCTTCTCACCGCGACCCCCGCGGCCGGGGGGGCTCTCAGCACCACCAGTGCCACCAGTCCGGCCCCAGCTGCCCCCGCACGCCCCATCCCCATCCCCAGGGTCACCTCCCCCCTGCCCAAATTCCGCTCCCGGGGAGCGCTGGGCGCTGCGGCTCCGCCTGGCGACTGAGGAGTCATCGAGAACAAGCGATCTGATTGGCTAGAAATGGCCCCGCGCAGTCTCTGATTGGCTAGCGCATTGAGAAGCGTTTTGATCTGCCTGGCAACCGATGAGCAGCGCTATCGCAGGCGCTGATTGCCTAAAAATCGCCGGCCCGGCAACTGAGTTGTCAGCAGCGCCGCGCGCTCTGATTGGCCAGGAGCTGTTTTGGGGTGGGGACGGGGGGAACTGGGGACCCCCAGGAGCCCCCCGGCTTTGGGGGTTTCCATCCCCCCTCGGCCCTCGGGGCGGCCCTGGGGCCACCCCAACACCCCCAAAGTGGGGAGGGTCCCCGGAGCCCTTTGGATCCCCCAAAAATGGGCTGGAAGCGGCAGGAGCCGCCCCAAAAAGGGATTGAAGGGTCCGGTCCGGGAATAGGGGAGGCTCCGGGGATGGCTCCGATCCGGATCGGGGCGGGCTGGGATTGAGGGAGGGTCCGTTCAGCGACTGGGCAGGGGTCTGGGACTGGGTCAGGGGCTGGCATTGGGGAGGGTTTGGGAATTGGGGAGGGGTCTGGGATTGAGGGGATTGCTCCATCCCGGGATTGGGGCAGGGTCGCTCCCTGATGAGGGGTCCATTATTGGGCCAGGGCCTCTCCCCTTCCCGAGCCCAATCCCGTTCCTGATCCTGTTCCCGATCCCAATCCCATTCCCATTTCTGTTCCCGTTCCCGATCTCATTCCCGACCCCGATCCCACTCCCATTCCCGATCCCGATCCTGTTCCCAGTCCCGGTCCCGCCGCTGTTTCCAGGAAATGGCTCTGCTCTCAACCCCGACCCCAAACCCAGCGGGTCAAACACCCCAGATCCTGGGGTCAACTCCCCCTGACCCCAAATCCTGGGGGTTCAAACACTGGGGGGGTCAAACACCCTCAAACCCAAACTCTGGGATGTCAAGCCCTACCCCCCCCCCCCCCCCCCAGCCCCGAACCCCAAATTTTAGGATCAAACCCTCCAAATCCCAGATCCGGGGGTGTCAAACACTCCCCAATTCCCAAACGATGGGGTTAAATACCCCTGATTTTGCTGATGCAAAAAAATGTCTCAGAAATTCAGCCAGCTTGTTCACCTTTTTTGTAAACTTCTTTTCAGGGTTGGACGACCTGGTTGCGACAGCGGAACCCTTCTAAAAGACGGATGCTAAGAGACATAACCGGTGCTGTGGGAACAGGATTGGGAATTCTAAATAGCATTGATTCAGAAGTATTAATGAACACATTGGCTGCCACCACTAGATTTGACCAAATTCCAACAACCACTGCAGTCATCCTTCTTGGCCTTGGGAAGACATCAGCGCTTGCTATCAAACATATTACCAAGTTGGGAGGAAGCAAGCGTAAATGATCACAAATTGGTAATTGATGCACTCGGTGCCACACAAAAGAACGTTTCTTTAGCTCTCAGCTGTATCCAGGCTCAATTAGGGATGCAGTCGGTTGCTGCCTCGATTATAAGAGAAGGTGAAGAAGGCACTTTTCCTACTGAGATTCGGAAAATAGTTTGGGACAGTGCCGCTGATTTTGAAAAGGAATTCCAATCCCGGTGGAACCTAGTGAACTTTACCTATGACCCCATCACAAACATAGCCGCAGCTTTGGTGTTAACCGTACGTGATGCCTCAAGTGCATTTGGTATTCCCCATCATTGCACTAGGACTGGGACACATATGGAGCCACTGGGAATGTGCTGGGGGCTACTGGGACCACGCTGGGGGCAACTGGGGACAAGGGTGAGTGACTGGGGCCCTGCTGGAAGAGACTGGGATCATACTGGACTCACACTGGGATCTTACTGAGAGTGACTGGGACTATTCTGGGGGCAAGTGGGAGAACTGGGAACACACGGGATGAAAGTGGGAACAACGGGAACAGTGCTGGGGGCAAATTGTATCATAATGGGGAGTGACTGGCAGCAACTGGGCTCCTGCTGGGAGCAGCCCCTGGCGGCCCCGGGAGCCCCGCACCCCTTTCCCGGCCATGCCGCCCCTCCAGCCCCAGCACCCCCCATTGCCGGGGTGCCGGCACTGCCAGGGGTCCCCCCCTCTCGGGTTCCCCGCTGGGGCTTCTGGGGCTCTCCTCTCTCAGGGCTCCCGCTCAGGGCAGCCGCGGCTCTCCCGGGGCTCCCCAAAACCGGTGTCCCCCCGACGGGGCTCTGCCGCCACCCACACTGGGATCCCCCAAAAACACCTCTCGGGGACCCCCCGATGTCCCCCCGAGGGCCAACTGCGGCTCGGCTTTGGAGCCCTGCCAGCTCCAAACATCCCTCCCAAAAAAAATCCCAAACCCAGGCACACCCCAGGATATTTGGGCCGAGCTCCCCCTCCCCGGGCACCTGCGGGATGGGGGCGATGCTCCCGGGGTGCTGCGAGCTCAGGCAGCGCCAGGGCCACGCGATTCCTTCTCTCCTCTCCTCCGGCTGCTCCCTGCTGCCGCTGCGCCTCTTCCTCCCTCCCTCCTCCTCCTCCCCCGCTCCGGGATCCTGAACCATGAGGGGAAAGGAGCGAGGAAAGGGCAGAACCGTGAGGGGAAAGGAGCGAGGAAAGGGCGGAACCGTGAGGGGAAAGGAGCGAGGAAAGGGCGGAACCGTGAGGGGAAAGGAGCGGGGCCAAGGGGACATAAAAAAGCCCGGTTTGACCCAAAATCACCCAAAAGGGCATCAAATGCAGCCTACATCCACATGGTTCGGCCTGACACCAACCAAATGGGATTAAAAGTATCCAGAGGGCTCTAAAATCCAACCCAAGGGGCTTAAAACTGCCCCAAGTGTTTTATAGCCCTTAAGAAATGGCTTAAGATCACCCGTAAATCTTTCAAATGTGACTAAAATCCACCCTGAAAGTATCTGGTCCAGCCTAAAATCATCCAAAGGTATCTAAAATCACCAAAATGTCCCTGACACCAACACAAGAAGACCTAAAATCACCCTAAAAAGGCTTGGTTCAATCTAAAATTGCCCAAAGCAGCAAAAAACCCTACTTAAATGCACCCAAAATACACAAAAAAGGGACCTAAAATCACCCACACAGGATTAGGATTCACCCATATGGGCCCAGTTTTTCCTAAACTCACCCAAATGGGCCCCAGCCCCACCCACATGGGCCTAAAATCATCCAAAGGGGTCTGAAATCCCCCCTAAACCCCACCAGATTCGGCCTCAAATCAGCCACAGGGGCTGAAAATCCACCCGAAAAGGCTCGGGATCCCCACAAGGGATCTGAAGCCCACCCTAAACCTGCCCGGTTCGGCCCAAAATCCCCCAAAGGGGCCGAGCCCGAGGCCGAGCCCGGGAGCGGCTCCGGGGTGGCTCCGGGACCTCCGCGTCCGCTCCGGGCAGTTTTGGCCGCGGCCCCGGACGGGCCTGGGCGGGACCGGGAGGGACCAGGGAGGGCTCGGGAGGGGTTTGGGCATCTGGGGCTTTTTTTTGGGCTTTTGGGAATTGTGTTGGGAGTTTACAGGGAATTGTTGGGGTTTTTGGGGAGAATTATTGGGTGTGGGGGTGTTTGGGAATTTTGGGAGTTTGGATTTTGAGGGGTTTTCTTGGTGCTTTGAGTGGGAAGTTTTTTTCCTGGGGGTATTTGGGGGTTAATTGATTTTTTTTGTGTTTTCTTTTGAATTTTGGAAGGTTTTACTGGGATTTTGTGGGGATTTTGTGGGATCCTCTGGAATTATTTCTGGGTTTTATTGGGATTTTTAGGGGATTTGGAGGCATTTTATTGGAATTGTTGGGGCATTTAGTGGGATTCTTTGGGGATTTGGGTTTTTTAGTTATTTTAGTGGGGATTTGGGGGGGCTTGTGGGTTTTTTTGGGTGTTGCCAAGATTTCTTTGGGTCTCGTGAGGATTTTGTGGGGCTTGTTGTGGTTTTGGAGACATTTTTGGGGGGATTTGTGGGGTTTAATTGGGATTTTGTGAGCTTTTTTTGGGATTCGAGGGTATTCTAATGGGAATTTGTGAAATTTAATTGCGATTTCATGGGGTTTATTGGGACTTTCAGGGGTTTAAACCAGATGTTGGTGCCTCTCAGCCCTTCCCCACACCCTGGGACAACTCCAAAGCCCCCCAAAATTCCACTAAAACCCCCCAAAATCCCCCAAAAATCCCAATTAAAAACTCCTAAACACCAAAGAATCCCACAAAATCCCAGTGGAACCCACCAAAATTAAAAAAAAAAAAAAAAAAAAAAAAAACTCTTAAAAATTTCAATAAACCCCCCAAAAAATAACCACCCCAAAACCCTAAAAAATCCCCAAAATCCAAAATCCTCAAATCCCACAAAACCCCCATAACCCCACAAACCCAGTAATTCTCTCCAAAATCCAATAATTCTCCCTAATCTCCCAACAAAATCCCCCAAAGCCCATAAATGCCGCCAAAATCCCCCCAAAATCCCCCCAGAGCGCCCCAGACTCACCGGGGGCAGTCCTGGATCAGGGGGCACCGGCCGGTGGAACAGAAGCCGCTTCAGGGGGCCCGCGGAGCTTTTTGGGGAGGGGGCACCATGGGAGACCCCCCAAAAACGGGGGAGGGGAACCCCTGTGGTACCCCCTCCCCCGAATGCCCTCTCCCCGGTTCAGGGATAGCCAAACTCAAGAAAATGTAAACCAGGCTTGACTTTCCAGAAATTATTTTTGGCCGGGTTTAGCTGCATCCTCCAGGCTCAGGATCACCGGTGTATTTGCAGGTTTTGCTCTGCATCATCAGCCTGCCCAGACTCTGCTCGGTGTTTCACAAATGGAGAAGACAATGGATAATGTGCCAAGCTTCCTTGCAAACAGCAACACCTGCATCAGCATGACAGAAAAGAAGGGAAAAAAAAAAAAAAAAAAGAAAATAATCAGCGGTTAGAACAGAGCCAGTGTCCCACCATCTTCCCCTCCACTGTTATTACAGAGGCAAACCTGGGCCTAAAGCTTCCACCTCTCAGTTCCTGATGCTGTTTGACTTCAGCCTTGACTCCCCCTGATCTACCTGACTGCTGTCCAAGTGGGGCTGGGATGCTCAGCCTTGAAATAGGAGACACTGGGGAGGCCTCAGTGCAGCTCTGCAGGACTGGAAGGGTCCCACAGGAAAGACGGGGACAGTGTTCAGCCGGGCCCGTGGCAACAGGACAAGGGGGGATGGCTTTCAACTGCAGGAGGCTGATTGAAGTTGGATCTGAGGGAGCTGCTCTTTTACACGGAGGCTGCTGAGGCACTGGCCCAGGCTGTGGATTGCCCCATCCTTGGCAACAGGGCTGTGGAGCAGCATGGGCTGGGGAAGATTGCTCAGCTCGGAACAAGATGCTCTTTAGATCCACTGTGATGTCACAGATGTGATGTTCCAGCAGGAACTTCCAGCGTCCAGCAAAGAGCACAACACAACCACTGGCCCTTGTGTCAGCCCACCCTGTGCCAGCCCTCGTGCCAGCTCACCCTTCACCATGTTCCCTGTCACTCTTCTCGTCACCTGCGCCCTGATACTCCCATCAGTCCTGAAAGCTCTCTGTTGCCTGGATTTTGTCATCCGTCCCTGCAGGATGCTCACATTTGTCCTGAGGAAGGTACAGTGCCATTCCATGGTGGTGGACACCCCCCAGCTGCCCGGCTGGGCTGGAGTTCTGTGGGGATGGGGTGGGACAGGGACCCCACTCTGAGGTGTTGCTACCTCTGCAGGCTGTCACCGAGAGAGAGGACGAGATGGAGGTGGACATGCAGGCTGATAGAGAGGAGGACATGGAAGTGGATGGAGAAGAGAGTGGAGACAATGCGATGGAGGTGGACATGGAGATTGATACAGAGGAGGAGATGGAAGTGGATGGAGAAGAGAGTGGAGAGGAAGAGATGGAGGTGGACATGCAGATGGATACAGAGGAGGAGATGGAAGTGGATGGAGAAGAGACTGGAGAGGAAGAGATGGAGGTGGACATGGAGATTGATACAGAGGAGGAGATGGAAGTGGATGGAGAAGAGACTGGAGAGGAAGAGATGGAGGTGGACATGCAGATGGATACAGAGGAGGAGATGGAAGTGGATGGAGAAGAGACTGGTGAAGAAGAGATGGAGGTAGATGTGGAAGAGGAGATGGACGTGGAAATGGAAGAGTACCTTGAGGACATGGACATTGATGAGAAAGATGAGGAAGAGGCCATGATCTTGGGATGAAGAGCAATACCAGCAGCAGGACAGGCATGTGGTCCCCACAGGCAGAGCGGGTCCCCTGCTGCCAGGCTGGGACTGGGCTGGGTGGTCCCTGCTCAGGGATGTGGGACCCGGTGCATTGGGTTCTGGTGGCCATCCCCAGCCTGTGCTGCGCTTGCTGGGCCAGCCTGGGGGCACATGAAGAGCCCTCTCTGCCTGATTGGAGTGACTGTGCCTCTTGCTTTTCCTCAAGGACCGATGGAGATCCCGGACAGAGATGCCACCCTTTTTGTACATACGTTGTAGAGTTTGTTGTTGTCTTTAGGCTATAGGTTTTAGGGCTTCTTTTTGTCTTCTGTAAATACGTTTCATAGACTGTTGTTAGATATGTTCTTAGGTATATACGTTCCATAGATAGTTGTTGTTACAAATATTCTTACAATGTAAATGTGTTCTGTGTTTTCTTTGCTGTTTTTCTGAAAATAAACAAGCTTTATTTTTCACACCCCACTTCTCTTTCCATTTGCTTCAGGCACAGGTAGCATTTGCAAAGTTGTGGTTTCCGCTTGCTCCAGGTTCCCAGAGCTGGAGGTCAGTGGGGGCGCTGGCACAGCCACAACCTTTTGTTTTGGGGGCAATATTGGGAAGGGGGTGGGAGAGGGGGCACAGGGGGAGGTGGGACCCACTGAGGCTCCCCCAGGTCACCCCAGGACCCCCAGGCCCGTCCCAGCCCCCCCAGTTCCCTCCACAGCCCCGGCTGAGGGGGGCTCAGCCCAGGAGCCGCCGTCGTTCGGGGCTCCCCCGAGGGCAGCCGCCAACGGGAGAGCTCCCGGCTCGGAGAGGCCCCAGCAGAGGAGGGGATCTTGTCCCTCCTCGAGGGCCCTGAAGGGTCTTCAGGCCCCTCTGAAGAGGAGTTTTTCTCTTTTTAGGGATGTTTGGGGGCACCTCACCCCTCCAAGGGTGTTTTTTCCTCCCCATTTTCAGGTGTTTGTGGGGCCACAGCCCCACAAGCCCCTTTTCAGGGGTGATCATGACAGCTTTAAGTGACATTTTTCTGGGGGACTCACTCCAAGCCGCTGTAGGGGATGTTTTGCCCCCCAGGGTGGATTTTTGGGGTTTAAGGGCCCCCGCTCTGGTCGGGTCCCACTCTAACTCCCCTGAAGAGGCCAACACCACTCCTGCTGATTCCGGCAGCGGAGCCCTAGGAGGGTTGTAAGAGTTGAAATTTTTAAATTTCATTTTTATTCTATTTTATTTAAATTAAAATTTATTGATTTTTAGTTTTATTCTAACTCGTTGAGAGGACAGCAAGGACATTCAAGGCAGGAACATTTTTTCCTGGCTGGTGACTGGAATTTCAGACCCTGGCAGTGTGTGCAGAACCACACAGACTGGATCAAACATGGGCTGGGATCACCTGGACTGAGATCCTATGGACTGGGACCATATGGAATGGGACCATAGGGATCAGGACGGTACACACTGGGATAAACTGGGTTGAGATTATATGGACTGGGACCACATCGACTGGGATTGCACAGACTGGGATCCCATGGACTGGGAAAAAGCATTGGCTACCATTGGCTACCATCCACATATAAAGGTGGCCACCTCAAGTTGTCTTGATCCTTTTTGGGTGTCCCATCCCCCTCTTTCCCCCGCCTTCCCCATCGTTCCCCCAATCCCCGCTCCCCTCCCCCGTGTTTGGTTTTGGGGGTTCCAGGCCCCTCCTGCTCCGTGGGGGGGTCCCGATCCCTCTTTGGTTTAATTTGGGGCCCCCCAACCCCTTCTCACCGCGACCCCCGTGGCCGGGGAGGCTCTCAGCACCACCAGTGCCACCAGTCCGGCCCCAGCTGCCCCCGCACGCCCCATCCCCATCCCCAGGGTCACCTCCCCCCTGCCCAAATTCCGCTCCCGGGGAGCGCTGGGCGCTGCGGGTCCGCCTGGCGACTGAGGAGTCATCGAGAACAAGCGATCTGATTGGCTAGAAATGGCCCCGCGCAGTCTCTGATTGGCTAGCGCATTGAGAAGCGTTTTGATCTGCCTGGCAACCGATGAGCAGCGCTATCGCAGGCGCTGATTGCCTGAAAATCGCCGGCCCGGCAACTGAGTTGTCAGCAGCGCCGCGCGCTCTGATTGGCCAGGAGCTGTTTTGGGGTGGGGACGGGGGGAACTGGGGACCCCCAGGAGCCCCCCGGCTTTGGGGGTTTCCATCCCCCCTCGGCCCTCGGGGCGGCCCTGGGGCCACCCCAACACCCCCAAAGTGGGGAGGGTCCCCGGAGGCCCTTTGGATCCCCCAAAAATGGGCTGGAAGTGGCAGGAGCCGCCCCAAAAAGGGATTGAAGGGTCCGGTCCGGGAATGGGGGAGGCTCCGGGGATGGCTCCGATCCGGATCGGGGCGGGCTGGGATTGAGGGAGGGTCCCTTCAGCGACTGGGCAGGGGTCTGGGACTGGGTCAGGGGCTGGCATTGGGGAGGGTTTGGGAATTGGGGAGGGGTCTGGGATTGAGGGGATTGCTCCATCCCGGGATTGGGGCAGGGTCGCTCCCTGGGGGAGGGGTCCATTATTGGGCCAGGGCCTCTCCCCTTCCCGAGCCCAATCCCGTTCCTGATCCTGTTCCCGATCCAAATCCCATTCCCATTTCTGTTCCCGTTCCCGATCTCATTCCCGACCCCGATCCCACTCCCATTCCCGATCCCGATCCTGTTCCCAGTCCCGGTCCCGCCGCTGTTTCCAGGAAATGGCTCTGCTCTCAACCCCGACCCCAAACCCAGCGGGTCAAACACCCAGATCCTGGGGTCAACTCCCCCCGACCCCAAATCCTGGGGGTTCAAACACTGGGGGGGTCAAACACCCTCAAACCCAAACTCCGGGATGTCAAGCCCTACCCCCCCCCCCCCAGCCCCGAACCCCAAATTTTAGGATCAAACCCTCCAAATCCCAGATCCGGGGGTGTCAAACACTCCCCAATTCCCAAACGATGGGGTTAAATACCCCTGATTTTGCTGATGCAAAAAAATGTCTCAGAAATTCAGCCAGCTTGTTCACCTTTTTTGTAAACTTCTTTTCAGGGTTGGACGACCTGGTTGCGACAGCGGAACCCTTCTAAAAGACGGATGCTAAGAGACATAACCGGTGCTGTGGGAACAGGATTGGGAATTCTAAATAGCATTGATTCAGAAGTATTAATGAACACATTGGCTGCCACCACTAGATTTGACCAAATTCCAACAACCACTGCAGTCGTCCTTCTTGGCCTTGGGAAGACATCAGCGCTTGCTATCAAACATATTACCAAGTTGGGAGGAAGCAAGCGTAAATGATCACAAATTGGTAATTGATGCACTCGGTGCCACACAAAAAGAACGTTTCTTTAGCTCTCAGCTGTATCCAGGCTCAATTAGGGATGCAGTCGGTTGCTGCCTCGATTATAAGAGAAGGTGAAGAAGGCACTTTTCCTACTGAGATTCGGAAAATAGTTTGGGACAGTGCCGCTGATTTTGAAAAGGAATTCCAATCCCGGTGGAACCTAGTGAACTTTACCTATGACCCCATCACAAACATAGCCACAGCTTTGGTGTTAACCGTACGTGATGCCTCAAGTGCATTTGGTATTCCCCATCATTGCACTAGGACTGGGACACATATGGAGCCACTGGGAATGTGCTGGGGGCTACTGGGACCACGCTGGGGGCAACTGGGGACAAGGGTGAGTGACTGGGGCCCTGCTGGGAGAGACTGGGATCATACTTGACTCATACTGGGATCTTACTGGGAGTGACTGGGACTATTCTGGGGGCAAGTGGGAGAACTGGGAACACACGGGATGAAAGTGGGAACAACGGGAACAGTGCTGGGGGCAAATTGTATCATAATGGGGAGTGACTGGCAGCAACTGGGCTCCTGCTGGGAGCAGCCCCTGGCGGCCCCGGGAGCCCCGCACCCCTTTCCCGGCCATGCCGCCCCTCCAGCCCCAGCACCCCCCATTGCCGGGGTGCCGGCACTGCCAGGGGTCCCCCCCTCTCGGGTTCCCCGCTGGGGCTTCTGGGGCTCTCCTCTCTCGGGGCTCCCGCTCAGGGCAGCCGCGGCTCTCCCGGGGCTCCCCAAAACCGGTGTCCCCCCGACGGGGCTCTGCCGCCACCCACACTGGGATCCCCCAAAAACACCTCTCGGGGACCCCCCGATGTCCCCCCGAGGGCCAGCTGCGGCTCGGCTTTGGAGCCCTGCCAGCTCCAAACATCCCTCCCAAAAAAAATCCCAAACCCAGGCACCCCCCAGGATATTTGGGCCGAGCTCCCCCTCCCCGGGCACCTGCGGGATGGGGGCGATGCTCCCGGGGTGCTGCGAGCTCAGGCAGCGCCAGGGCCACGCGATTCCTTCTCTCCTCTCCTCCGGCTGCTCCCTGCTGCCGCTGCGCCTCTTCCTCCCTCCCTCCTCCTCCTCCCCCGCTCCGGGATCCTGAACCATGAGGGGAAAGGAGCGAGGAAAGGGCAGAACCGTGAGGGGAAAGGAGGAGGAAAGGGCGGAACCGTGAGGGGAAAGGAGCGGGGCCAAGGGGACCTAAAAAAGCCCGGTTTGACCCAAAATCACCCAAAAGGGCATCAAATGCAGCCTACATCCACATGGTTCGGCCTGACACCAACCAAATGGGATTAAAAGTATCCAGAGGGCTCTAAAATCCAACCCAAGGGGCTTAAAACTGCCCCAAGTGTTTTATAGCCCTCAAGAAATGGCTTAAGATCACCCGTAAATCTTTCAAATGTGACTAAAATCCACCCTGAAAGTATCTGGTCCAGCCTAAAATCATCCAAAGGTATCTAAAATCACCAAAATGTCCCTGACACCAACACAAGAAGACCTAAAATCACCCTAAAAAGGCTTGGTTCAATCTAAAATTGCCCAAAGCAGCAAAAAACCCTACTTAAATGCACCCAAAATACCCAAAAAAGGGACCTAAAATCACCCACACAGGATTAGGATTCACCCATATGGGCCCAGTTTTTCCTAAACTCACCCCAAATGGGCCCCAGCCCCACCCACATGGGCCTAAAATCATCCAAAGGGGTCTGAAATCCCCCCTAAACCCCACCAGATTCGGCCTCAAATCAGCCACAGGGGCTGAAAAATCCACCCGAAAAGGCTCGGGATCCCCACAAGGGATCTGAAGCCCCACCCTAAACCTGCCCGGTTTGGCCCAAAATCCCCCAAAGGGGCCGAGCCCGAGGCCGAGCCCGGGATCGGCTCCGGGGTCACTCCGGGACCTCCGCGTGTGCTCCGGGCAGTTTTGGCCGCGGCCCCAGACGGGCCTGGGCGGGACCGGGAGGGACCAGGGAGGGCTCGGGAGGGGTTTGGGCATCTGGGGCTTTTTTTGGGCTTTTGGGAATTGTGTTGGGAGTTTACAGGGAATTGTTGGGGTTTTTGGGGAGAATTATTGGGTGTGGGGGTGTTTGGGAATTTTGGGAGTTTGGATTTTGAGGGGTTTTCTTGGTGCTTTGAGTGGGAAGTTTTTTTTCCTGGGGGTATTTGGGGGTTAATTGATTTTTTTTGTGTTTTCTTTTGAATTTTGGAAGGTTTTACTGGGATTTTGTGGGGATTTTGTGGGATCCTCTGGAATTATTTCTGGGTTTTATTGGGATTTTTAGGGGATTTGGAGGCATTTTATTGGAATTGTTGGGGCAATAAGTGGGATTCTTTGGGGATTTGGGTTTTTTTTAGTTATTTTAGTGGGGATTTGGGGGGGGCTTGTGGGTTTTTTTGGGTGTTGCCAAGATTTCTTTGGGTCTCGTGAGGATTTTGTGGGGCTTGTTGTGGTTTTGGAGACATTTTTGGGGGGATTTGTGGGGTTTAATTGGGATTTTGTGAGCTTTTTTTGGGATTCGAGGGTATTCTAATGGGAATTTGTGAAATTTAATTGCGATTTCATGGGGTTTATTGGGACTTTCAGGGGTTTAAACCAGATGTTGGTGCCTCTCAGCCCTTCCCCACACCCTGGGACAACTCCAAAGCCCCCCAAAATTCCACTAAAACCCCCCAAAATCCCCCAAAAATCCCAATTAAAAACTCCTAAACACCAAAGAATCCCACAAAATCCCAGTGGAACCCACCAAAAATTAAAAAAAAAAAAAAAAACCTCCCAAAAATTTCAATAAACCCCCCAAAAAATAACCACCCCAAAACCCTAAAAAATCCCCAAAATCCAAAATCCTCAAATCCCACAAAACCCCCATAACCCCACAAACCCAGTAATTCTCTCCAAAATCCAATAATTCTCCCTAATCTCCCAACAAAATCCCCCAAAGCCCATAAATGCCGCCAAAATCCCCCCAAAATCCCCCCAGAGCGCCCCAGACTCACCGGGGGCAGTCCTGGATCAGGGGGCACCGGCCGTGGAACAGAAGCCGCTTCAGGGGGCCCGCGGAGCTTTTTGGGGAGGGGGCACCATGGGAGACCCCCCAAAAACGGGGGAGGGGAACCCCTGTGGTACCCCCTCCCCCCGAATGCCCTCTCCCCCGGTTCAGGGATAGCCAAACTCAAGAAAATGTAAACCAGGCTTGACTTTCCAGAAATTATTTTTGGCCGGGTTTAGCTGCATCCTCCAGGCTCAGGATCACCGGTGTATTTGCAGGTTTTGCTCTGCATCATCAGCCTGCCCAGACTCTGCTCGGTGTTTCACAAATGGAGAAGACAATGGATAATGTGCCAAGCTTCCTTGCAAACAGCAACACCTGCATCAGCATGACAGAAAAGAAGGGAAAAAAAAAAAAAAAAGAAAATAATCAGCGGTTAGAACAGAGCCAGTGTCCCACCATCTTCCCCTCCACTGTTATTACAGAGGCAAACCTGGGCCTAAAGCTTCCACCTCTCAGTTCCTGATGCTGTTTGACTTCAGCCTTGACTCCCCCTGATCTACCTGACTGCTGTCCAAGTGGGGCTGGGGATGCTCAGCCTTGAAATAGGAGACACTGGGGAGGCCTCAGTGCAGCTCTGCAGGACTGGAAGGGTCCCACAGGAAAGACGGGGGACAGTGTTCAGCCGGGCCCGTGGCAACAGGACAAGGGGGGATGGCTTTCAACTGCAGGAGGCTGATTGAAGTTGGATCTGAGGGAGCTGCTCTTTTACACGGAGGCTGCTGAGGGCACTGGCCCAGGCTGTGGATGCCCCATCCTTGGCAACAGGGCTGTGAGCAGCATGGGCTGGGGAAGATTGCTCAGCTCGGAACAAGATGCTCTTTAGATCCACTGTGATGTCACAGATGTGATGTTCCAGCAGGAACTTCCAGCGTCCAGCAAAGAGCACAACACAACCACTGGCCCTTGTGTCAGCCCACCCTGTGCCAGCCCTCGTGCCAGCTCACCCTTCACCATGTTCCCTGTCACTCTTCTCGTCACCTGCGCCCTGATACTCCCATCAGTCCTGAAAGCTCTCTGTTGCCTGGATTTTGTCATCCGTCCCTGCAGGATGCTCACATTTGTCCTGAGGAAGGTACAGTGCCATTCCATGGAGGTGGACACCCCCCAGCTGCCCGGCTGGGCTGGAGTTCTGTGGGGATGGGGTGGGACAGGGACCCCACTCTGAGGTGTTGCTACCTCTGCAGGCTGTCACCGAGAGAGAGGACGAGATGGAGGTGGACATGCAGGCTGATAGAGAGGAGGACATGGAAGTGGATGGAGAAGAGAGTGGAGACAATGCGATGGAGGTGGACATGGAGATTGATACAGAGGAGAAGATGGAAGTGGATGGAGAAGAGAGTGGAGAGGAAGAGATGGAGGTGGACATGCAGATGGATACAGAGGAGGAGATGGAAGTGGATGGAGAAGAGAGTGGAGAGGAAGAGATGGAGGTGGACATGGAGATTGATACAGAGGAGGAGATGGAAGTGGATGGAGAAGAGACTGGAGAGGAAGAGATGGAGGTGGACATGCAGATGGATACAGAGGAGGAGATGGAAGTGGATGGAGAAGAGACTGGTGAAGAAGAGATGGAGGTAGATGTGGAAGAGGAGATGGACGTGGAAATGGAAGAGTACCTTGAGGACATGGACATTGATGAGAAAGATGAGGAAGAGGCCATGATCTTGGGATGAAGACCAATACCAGCAGCAGGACAGGCATGTGGTCCCCACAGGCAGAGCGGGTCCCCTGCTGCCAGGCTGGGACTGGGCTGGGTGGTCCCTGCTCAGGGATGTGGGACCCGGTGCATTGGGTTCTGGTGGCCATCCCCAGCCTGTGCTGCGCTTGCTGGGCCAGCCTGGGGGCACATGGAAGAGCCTCTCTGCCTGACTGGAGTGACTGTGCCTCTTGCTTTTCCTCAAGGACCGATGGAGATCCCGGACAGAGATGCCACCCTTTTTGTACATACGTTGTAGAGTTTGTTGTTGTCTTTAGGCTATAGGTTTTAGGGCTTCTTTTTGTCTTCTGTAAATACGTTTCATAGACTTTTGTTAGATATGTTCTTAGGTATATACGTTCCATAGATAGTTGTTGTTACAAATATTCTTACAATGTAAATGTGTTCTGTGTTTTCTTTGCTGTTTTTCTGAAAATAAACAAGCTTTATTTTTCACACCCCACTTCTCTTTCCATTTGCTTCAGGCACAGGTAGCATTTGCAAAGTTGTGGTTTCCGCTTGCTCCAGGTTCCCAGGGCTGGAGGTCAGTGGGGCGCTGGCACAGCCACAACCTTTTGTTTGGGGGCAATATTGGGAAGGGGGTGGGAGAGGGGGCACAGGGGGAGGTGGGACCCACTGAGGCTCCCCCAGGTCACCCCAGGACCCCCAGGCCCCGTCCCAGCCCCCCCAGTTCCCTCCACAGCCCCGGCTGAGGGGGGCTCAGCCCAGGAGCCACCGTCGTTCGGGGCTCCCCGAGGGCAGCCGCCAACGGGAGAGCTCCCGGCTCGGAGAGGCCCCAGCAGAGGAGGGGATCTTGTCCCTCCTCGAGGGCCCTGAAGGGTCTTCAGGCCCCTCTGAAGAGGAGTTTTTCTCTTTTTTAGGGATGTTTGGGGGCACCTCACCCCTCCAAGGGTGTTTTTTCCTCCCCATTTTCAGGTGGTTTGTGGGGCCACAGCCCCACAAGCCCCTTTTCAGGGGTGATCATGACAGCTTTAAGTGACATTTTTCTGGGGGACTCACTCCAAGCCGCTGTAGGGATGTTTTGCCCCCCAGGGTGGATTTTTGGGGTTTAAGGGCCCCCGCTCTGGTCGGGTCCCACTCTAACTCCCCTGAAGAGGCCAACACCACTCCTGCTGATTCCGGCAGCGGAGCCCTAGGAGGGTTGCTAAGAGTTGAAATTTTTAAATTTCATTTTTATTCTATTTTATTTAAATTAAAATTTATTGATTTTTAGTTTTATTCTAACTCGTTGAGAGGACAGCAAGGACATTCAAGGGCAGGAACATTTTTTCCTGGCTGGTGACTGGAATTTCAGACCCTGGCAGTGTGTGCAGAACCACACAGACTGGGATCAAACATGGGCTGGGATCACCTGGACTGAGATCCTATGGACTGGGACCATATGGAATGGGACCATAGGGATCAGGACGGTACACACTGGGATAAACTGGGTTGAGATTATATGGACTGGGACCACATCGACTGGGATTGCACAGACTGGGATCCCATGGACTGGGAAAAAGCATTGGCTACCATTGGCTACCATCCACATATAAAGGTGGCCACCTCAAGTTGTCTTGATCCTTTTTGGGTGTCCCATCCCCCTCTTTCCCCCGCCTTCCCCATCGTTCCCCCAATCCCCGCTCCCCTCCCCCGTGTTTGGTTTTGGGGGTTCCAGCCCCTCCTGCTCCGTGGGGGGGTCCCGATCCCTCTTTGGTTTAATTTGGGGCCCCAACCCCTTCTCACCGCGACCCCCGCGGCCGGGGAGGCTCTCAGCACCACCAGTGCCACCAGTCCGGCCCCAGCTGCCCCCGCACGCCCCATCCCCATCCCCAGGGTCACCTCCCCCCTGCCCAAATTCCGCTCCCGGGGAGCGCTGGGGCGCTGCGGGTCCGCCTGGCGACTGAGGAGTCATCGAGAACAAGCGATCTGATTGGCTAGAAATGGCCCCCGCGCAGTCTCTGATTGGCTAGCGCATTGAGAAGCGTTTTGATCTGCTGGCAAACCGATGAGCAGCGCTATCGCAGGCGCTGATTGCCTGAAAATCGCCGGCCCGGCAACTGAGTTGTCAGCAGCGCCGCGCGCTCTGATTGGCCAGGAGCTGTTTTGGGGTGGGGACGGGGGGAACTGGGGACCCCCAGGAGCCCCCCGGCTTTGGGGGTTTCCATCCCCCCTCGGCCCTCGGGGCGGCCCTGGGGCCACCCCAACACCCCCAAAGTGGGGAGGGTCGCCGGAGCCCTTTGGATCCCCCAAAAATGGGCTGGAAGCGGCAGGAGCCGCCCCAAAAAGGGATTGAAGGGTCCGGTCCGGGAATGGGGGAGGCTCCGGGGATGGCTCCGATCCGGATCGGGGCGGGCTGGGATTGAGGGAGGGTCCGTTCAGCGATCTGGGCAGGGGTCTGGGACTGGGTCAGGGGCTGGCTTTGGGGAGGTTTGGGAATTGGGGAGGGGTCTGGGATTGAGGGGATTGCTCCATCCCGGGATTGCGGGCAGGGTCGCTCCTGGGGGAGGGGTCCATTATTGGGCCAGGGCCTCTCCCCTTCCCGAGCCCAATCCCGTTCCTGATCCTGTTCCCGATCCCAATCCCATTCCCATTTCTGTTCCCGTTCCCGATCTCATTCCCGACCCCGATCCCACTCCCATTCCCGATCCCGATCCTGTTCCCAGTCCCGGTCCCGCCGCTGTTTCCAGGAAATGGCTCTGCTCTCAACCCCGACCCCAAACCCAGCGGGTCAAACACCCCAGATCCTGGGGTCAACTCCCCCCGACCCCAAATCCTGGGGGTTCAAACACTGGGGGGGTCAAACACCCTCAAACCCAAACTCCGGGATTGTCAAGCCCTACCCCCCCCCCCCCCAGCCCCGAACCCCAAATTTTAGGATCAAACCCTCCAAATCCCAGATCCGGGGGTGTCAAACACTCCCCAATTCCCAAACGATGGGGTTAAATACCCCTGATTTTGCTGATGCAAAAAAATGTCTCAGAAATTCAGCCAGCTTGTTCACCTTTTTTGTAAACTTCTTTTCAGGGTTGGACGACCTGGTTGCGACAGCGGAACCCTTCTAAAAGACGGATGCTAAGAGACATAACCGGTGCTGTGGGAACAGGATTGGGAATTCTAAATAGCATTGATTCAGAAGTATTAATGAACACATTGGCTGCCACCACTAGATTTGACCAAATTCCAACAACCACTGCAGTCGTCCTTCTTGGCCTTGGGAAGACATCAGCGCTTGCTATCAAACATATTACCAAGTTGGGAGGAAGCAAGCGTAAATGATCACAAATTGGTAATTGATGCACTCGGTGCCACACAAAAGAACGTTTCTTTAGCTCTCAGCTGTATCCAGGCTCAATTAGGGATGCAGTCGGTTGCTGCCTCGATTATAAGAGAAGGTGAAGAAGGCACTTTTCCTACTGAGATTCGGAAAATAGTTTGGGACAGTGCCGCTGATTTTGAAAAGGAATTCCAATCCGGTGGAACCTAGTGAACTTTACCTATGACCCCATCACAAACATAGCCACAGCTTTGGTGTTAACCGTACGTGATGCCTCAAGTGCATTTGGTATTCCCCATCATTGCACTAGGACTGGGACACATATGGAGCCACTGGAATGTGCTGGGGGCTACTGGGACCACGCTGGGGGCAACTGGGGACAAGGGTGAGTGACTGGGGCCCTGCTGGGAGAGACTGGGATCATACTTGACTCATACTGGGATCTTACTGGGAGTGACTGGGACTATTCTGGGGGCAAGTGGGAGAACTGGGAACACACGGGATGAAAGTGGAACAACGGGAACAGTGCTGGGGGCAAATTGTATCATAATGGGGAGTGACTGGCAGCAACTGGGCTCCTGCTGGGAGCAGCCCCTGGCGGCCCCGGGAGCCCCGCACCCCTTTCCCGGCCATGCCGCCCCTCCAGCCCCAGCACCCCCCATTGCCGGGGTGCCGGCACTGCCAGGGGTCCCCCCCTCTCGGGTTCCCCGCTGGGGCTTCTGGGGCTCTCCTCTCTCGGGGCTCCCGCTCAGGGCAGCCGCGGCTCTCCCGGGGCTCCCCAAAACCGGTGTCCCCCCGACGGGGCTCTGCCGCCACCCACACTGGGATCCCCCAAAAACACCTCTCGGGGACCCCCCGATGTCCCCCCGAGGGCCAGCTGCGGCTCGGCCTTTGGAGCCCTGCCAGCTCCAAACATCCTCTCCAAAAAAAATCCAAACCCAGGCACCCCCCAGGATATTTGGGCCGAGCTCCCCCTCCCCGGGCACCTGCGGGATGGGGGCGATGCTCCCGGGGTGCTGCGAGCTCAGGCAGCGCCAGGGCCACGCGATTCCTTCTCTCCTCTCCTCCGGCTGCTCCCTGCTGCCGCTGCGCCTCTTCCTCCCTCCCTCCTCCTCCTCCCCCGCTCCGGGATCCTGAACCATGAGGGGAAAGGAGCGAGGAAAGGGCAGAACCGTGAGGGGAAAGGAGCGAGGAAAGGGCGGAACCGTGAGGGGAAAGGAGCGGGGCCAAGGGGACCTAAAAAAGCCCGGTTTGACCCAAAATCACCCAAAAAGGGCATCAAATGCAGCCTACATCCACATGGTTCGGCCTGACACCAACCAAATGCGGATTAAAAGTATCCAGAGGGCTCTAAAATCCAACCCAAGGGGCTTAAAACTGCCCCAAGTGTTTTATAGCCCTCAAGAAATGGCTTAAGATCACCCGTAAATCTTTCAAATGTGACTAAAATCCACCCTGAAAGTATCTGGTCCAGCCTAAAATCATCCAAAGGTATCTAAAATCACCAAAATGTCCCTGACACCAACACAAGAAGACCTAAAATCACCCTAAAAAGGCTTGGTTCAATCTAAAATTGCCCAAAGCAGCAAAAAACCCTACTTAAATGCACCCAAAATACCCAAAAAAGGGACCTAAAATCACCCACACAGGATTAGGATTCAGCCATATGGGCCCAGTTTTTCCTAAACTCACACCCAAATGGGCCCCAGCCCCACCCACATGGGCCTAAAATCATCCAAAGGGGTCTGAAATCCCCCCTAAACCCCACCAGATTCGGCCTCAAAATCAGCCACAGGGGCTGAAAATCCACCCGAAAAAGGCTCGGGATCCCCACAAGGGATCTGAAGCCCACCCTAAACCTGCCCGGTTCGGCCCAAAATCCCCCAAAGGGGCCGAGCCCGAGGCCGAGCCCGGGAGCGGCTCCGGGGTGGCTCCGGGACCTCCGCGTCCACTCCTGGCAGTTTTGGCCGCGGCCCCGGACGGGCCTGGGCGGGACCGGGAGGGACCAGGGAGGGCTCGGGAGGGGTTTGGGCATCTGGGCTTTTTTGGGCTTTTGGGAATTGTGCTGGGAGTTTACAGGGAATTGTTGGGGTTTTTGGGGAGAATTATTGGGTGTGGGGGTGTTTGGGAATTTTGGGAGTTTGGATTTTGAGGGGTTTTCTTGGTGCTTTGAGTGGGAAGTTTTTTTCCTGGGGGTATTTGGGGGTTAATTGATTTTTTTGTGTTTTCTTTTGAATTTTGGAAGGTTTTACTGGGATTTTGTGGGGATTTTGTGGGATCCTCTGGAATTATTTCTGGGTTTTATTGGGATTTTTAGGGGATTTGGAGGCATTTTATTGGAATTGTTGGGGCAATAAGTGGGATTCTTTGGGGATTTGGGTTTTTTAGTTATTTTAGTGGGGATTTGGGGGGGCTTGTGGGTTTTTTTGGGTGTTGCCAAGATTTCTTTGGGTCTCGTGAGGATTTTGTGGGGCTTGTTGTGGTTTTGGAGACATTTTTGGGGGGATTTGTGGGTTTAATTGGGATTTTGTGAGCTTTTTTTGGGATTCGAGGGTATTCTAATGGAATTTGTGAAATTTAATTGCGATTTCATGGGGTTTATTGGGACTTTCAGGGGTTTAAACCAGATGTTGGTGCCTCTCAGCCCTTCCCCACACCCTGGGACAACTCCAAAGCCCCCCAAAATTCCACTAAAACCCCCCAAAATCCCCCAAAAATCCCAATTAAAAACTCCTAAACACCAAAGAATCCCACAAAATCCCAGTGGAACCCACCAAAATTAAAAAAAAAAAAAAAAACTCTTAAAAATTTCAATAAACCCCCCAAAAAATAACCACCCCAAAACCTAAAAAATCCCCAAAATCCAAAATCCTCAAATCCCACAAAACCCCCATAACCCCACAAACCCAGTAATTCTCTCCAAAATCCAATAATTCTCCCTAATCTCCCAACAAAATCCCCCAAAGCCCATAAATGCCGCCAAAATCCCCCCAAAATCCCCCCAGAGCGCCCCAGACTCACCGGGGGCAGTCCTGGATCAGGGGGCACCGGCCGGTGGAACAGAAGCCGCTTCAGGGGGCCCGCGGAGCTTTTTGGGGAGGGGGCACCATGGGAGACCCCCCAAAAACGGGGGAGGGGAACCCCTGTGGTACCCCCTCCCCCGAATGCCCTCTCCCCCGGTTCAGGGATAGCCAAACTCAAGAAAATGTAAACCAGGCTTGACTTTCCAGAAATTATTTTTGGCCGGGTTTAGCTGCATCCTCCAGGCTCAGGATCACCGGTGTATTTGCAGGTTTTGCTCTGCATCATCAGCCTGCCCAGACTCTGCTCGGTGTTTCACAAATGGAGAAGACAATGGATAATGTGCCAAGCTTCCTTGCAAACAGCAACACCTGCATCAGCATGACAGAAAAGAAGGGAAAAAAAAAAAAAAAAGAAAATAATCAGCGGTTAGAACAGAGCCAGTGTCCCACCATCTTCCCCTCCACTGTTATTACAGAGGCAAACCTGGGCCTAAAGCTTCCACCTCTCAGTTCCTGCTGCTGTTTGACTTCAGCCTTGACTCCCCCTGATCTACCTGACTGCTGTCCAAGTGGGGCTGGGGATGCTCAGCCTTGAAATAGGAGACACTGGGGAGGCCTCAGTGCAGCTCTGCAGGACTGGAAGGGTCCCACAGGAAAGACGGGGACAGTGTTCAGCCGGGCCCGTGGCAACAGGACAAGGGGGGATGGCTTTCAACTGCAGGAGGCTGATTGAAGTTGGATCTGAGGGAGCTGCTCTTTACACGGAGGCTGCTGAGGCACTGGCCCAGGCTGTGGATGCCCCATCCTTGGCAACAGGGCTGTGAGCAGCATGGGCTGGGGAAGATTGCTCAGCTCGGAACAAGATGCTCTTTAGATCCACTGTGATGTCACAGATGTGATGTTCCAGCAGGAACTTCCAGCGTCCAGCAAAGAGCACAACACAACCACTGGCCCTTGTGTCAGCCCACCCTGTGCCAGCCCTCGTGCCAGCTCACCCTTCACCATCGTTCCCTGTCACTCTTCTCGTCACCTGCGCCCTGATACTCCCATCAGTCCTGAAAGCTCTCTGTTGCCTGGATTTTGTCATCCGTCCCTGCAGGATGCTCACATTTGTCCTGAGGAAGGTACAGTGCCATTCCATGGAGGTGGACACCCCCCAGCTGCCCGGCTGGGCTGGAGTTCTGTGGGGATGGGGTGGGACAGGGACCCCACTCTGAGGTGTTGCTACCTCTGCAGGCTGTCACCGAGAGAGAGGACGAGATGGAGGTGGACATGCAGGCTGATAGAGAGGAGGACATGGAAGTGGATGGAGAAGAGAGTGGAGACAATGCGATGGAGGTGGACATGGAGATTGATACAGAGGAGAAGATGGAAGTGGATGGAGAAGAGAGTGGAGAGGAAGAGATGGAGGTGGACATGCAGATGGATACAGAGGAGGAGATGGAAGTGGATGGAGAAGAGACTGGAGAGGAAGAGATTGGAGGTGGACATGGAGATTGATACAGAGGAGGAGATGGAAGTGGATGGAGAAGAGACTGGAGAGGAAGAGATGGAGGTGGACATGCAGATGGATACAGAGGAGGAGATGGAAGTGGATGGAGAAGAGACTGGTGAAGAAGAGATGGAGGTAGATGTGGAAGAGGAGATGGACGTGGAAATGGAAGAGTACCTTGAGGACATGGACATTGATGAGAAAGATGAGGAAGAGGCCATGATCTTGGGATGAAGAGCAATACCAGCAGCAGGACAGGCATGTGGTCCCCACAGGCAGAGCGGGTCCCCTGCTGCCAGGCTGGGACTGGGCTGGGTGGTCCCTGCTCAGGGATGTGGGACCCGGTGCATTGGGTTCTGGTGGCCATCCCCAGCCTGTGCTGCGCTTGCTGGGCCAGCCTGGGGGCACATGGAAGAGCCCTCTCTGCCTGACTGGAGTGACTGTGCCTCTTGCTTTTCCTCAAGGACCGATGGAGATCCCGGACAGAGATGCCACCCTTTTTGTACATACGTTGTAGAGTTTGTTGTTGTCTTTAGGCTATAGGTTTTAGGGCTTCTTTTTGTCTTCTGTAAATACGTTTCATAGACTGTTGTTAGATATGTTCTTAGGTATATACGTTCCATAGATAGTTGTTGTTACAAATATTCTTACAATGTAAATGTGTTCTGTGTTTTCTTTGCTGTTTTTCTGAAAATAAAACAAGCTTTATTTTTCACACCCCAGTTCTCTTTCCATTTGCTTCAGGCACAGGTAGCATTTGCAAAGTTGTGGTTTCCGCTTGCTCCAGGTTCCCAGGGCTGGAGGTCAGTGGGGGCGCTGGCACAGCCACAACCTTTTGTTTGGGGGCAATATTGGGAAGGGGGTGGGAGAGGGGGCACAGGGGGAGGTGGGACCCACTGAGGCTCCCCCAGGTCACCCCAGGACCCCCAGGCCCCGTCCCAGCCCCCCCAGTTCCCTCCACAGCCCCGGCTGAGGGGGGCTCAGCCCAGGAGCCGCCGTCGTTCGGGGCTCCCCCGAGGGCAGCCGCCAACGGGAGAGCTCCCGGCTCGGAGAGGCCCCAGCAGAGGAGGGGATCTTGTCCCTCCTCGAGGGCCCTGAAGGGTCTTCAGGCCCCTCTGAAGAGGAGTTTTTCTCTTTTTAGGGATGTCTGGGGGACCTCACCCCTCCAAGGGTGTTTTTTCCTCCCCATTTTCAGGTGTTTGTGGGGCCACAGCCCCACAAGCCCCTTTTCAGGGGTGATCATGACAGCTTTAAGTGACATTTTTCTGGGGGACTCACTCCAAGCCGCTGTAGGGGATGTTTTGCCCCCCAGGGTGGATTTTTGGGGTTTAAGGGCCCCCGCTCTGGTCGGGTCCCACTCTAACTCCCTGAAGAGGCCAACACCACTCCTGCTGATTCCGGCAGCGGAGCCCTAGGAGGGTTGTAAGAGTTGAAATTTTTAAATTTCATTTTTATTCTATTTTATTTAAATTAAAATTTATTGATTTTTAGTTTTATTATAACTCGTTGAGAGGACAGCAAGGACATTCAAGGGCAGGAACATTTTTTCCTGGCTGGTGACTGGAATTTCAGACCCTGGCAGTGTGTGCAGAACCACACAGACTGGGATCAAACATGGGCTGGGATCACCTGGACTGAGATCCTATGGACTGGGACCATATGGAATGGGACCATAGGGATCAGGACGGTACACACTGGGATAAACTGGGTTGAGATTCTATGGACTGGGACCACATGGACTGGGATTGCACAGACTGGGATCCCATGGACTGGGAAAAAGCATTGGCTACCATTGGCTACCATCCACATATAAAGGTGGCCACCTCAAGTTGTCTTGATCCTTTTTGGGTGTCCCATCCCCCTCTTTCCCCCGCCTTCCCCATCGTTCCCCCAATCCCCGCTCCCCTCCCCCGTGTTTG